>NW_020439007.1:1305829-1308822 GCF_000699045.2 Agrilus planipennis | reverse complement strand
AGGTATGCAACACATCGTACACTTTAGCATAAGAAATTGCTGATACTAACGACTAAATATTACTTTGCCCTGTGCTGACAGCACTCATAATTTTTTTATATATAATATTAACTACAGGTCGAAATGAACTTAAAACGATTTTGATAGTTTCATATACCTAGGTACTTCATCTTTTATTACAATTTTCAGAGCTTTAATGAATGATCATAGTATATAGCATTTCAAATCGTTTTACCAATAGAATACTCTCTTTGGGAAACTATTCACAGAATTATAGCAGTCAGAATATAAACTAAACTACCAGTTTGAATTTTAAATGCTGCCTACTTATTTTCGTTTATAAAGATAAAAGAATGTTCTTTGAACAATTTGTTTTTAGCATTTTGTATTAATGAATAATTATACAAAATAAGTAGGTAGCATGTGTAAATGATATCAGGTAGAAGGTACCTAGGTTGCACGTGAAATCTCAGGAACATCGAAAAATTTTATTGCGACACTGGCCCTCCACATGGCTATAAACGCAGCGATGCTGTAACTAAATTTATTGAATGAGACCCGTAGCGAGGCATGGGGAACATATGTAACAGTTTTGGAGTAAGGAGTTTCACATCATCTGTAGCATCTTTTGGGCTTTTATGCATCGCCACGAAAAAGCATCTTTTGGGTATTCCATCGTTTGTTAATCAGATTTTGAACCCCCATTTCGGAAACATAACTATTGAAAGTTGTTTGTAATGTCCTCTCCGCCGCTGGTTTATAGTTGTTGATTGTTTTCCATCACCTCTCTTCTTCCCTACTCATTTTTTGATCCAATCGTTTTGACTGAAATGAAAATGGACTTTCTTTTGATTGAAGTGCCTGCCTAGACCCTTATTTTTCAAATTCAATTTCTGCACTTCCAATCAATATACCTACCTACCTATCTATTGGTTAATGAAGGAAATAATTCATCGTAGCCCGTAGTCTGATGTTGTCTACCTCCAACCTCACCCCCTTCCAAAAGCCATTTCTCTAAGCGTAATTTAGATAACGGCATCGGTGCCTGGATATCGGAAAAGAATGAAAATCTACTTAGTGGCTTGTCATTATTTACTTATTCAAGCACTGTTCTGTAATTCTACATAAGATACACTCTTGATTAAGCTATTAAAAGAAATTTGTTCAAATCTTAATTGACTTAATGTATTAATTTAGTAAAGGAACAATAGTTATTGGAAGAGTCGACCTTTATTATTCTGCCTCCAAGTTTTTTTTCCAAATTTTTAGGTAGTCTCGTTTGGAAATTACAGGGGGGGGGACATACAAGACTTACTTCTAACTAAATTATTCATAACCCAGGGGCAGCAAATATAAAGATGATGCAGGCAGCTTCAGAAACACACACCGCTCTCCCTTACACTATCCCTTGCAAGCATAAACCCGTAAATTTAGACGGGTCGGTGAATTGCATTCAATCGATACTTTCCATTTAAAAATTGATAGGTTCAACAAGAAGCTCCTAGACAATTTTCATTTAATCCCGAACTGCTATTGTCATAACCAATTTTTCTTGCATAAGTACTAATTAGTGGCAAGGGGGGGGGGCTACAACACATGTATGAATGTATCGTAATTGAACGATCAGAATAAAAATACCCGAAAATAATATTTATCGCATTTAGGAGACCATCTTAAAATAAATCCACTCAATTTACAAAAATCTGTTCATTTCTGTTTGTGGGTCATCAATTTACGTCCGCAAACCAAATTTCATCCTACGAGGCATATACATGACAGGATCCGAATGATCCAGGCGGATAGACAACCGAAAAAGTTTCCTAGTTAGCTAAAACCCGCGTTTGACATTGATATTGAAAATTAGCATCTGCAATAAATAAATTACTAATCCCAGGGGATATTTTTTGAGGGGACAGCTTAAGTTAGATGTGCGCAAGCTTGGTTCTCATTTGATTTATTCATGTCATCGTTAATAAAGATCAATTTTCTTTAATTAAATTGAACTATTTTAAATAAGCAACAGTTCGTAAAAAAAAAACAATATTTTTGCTCCAACAAACATTTCTAAAATTACATAAAACGAAAAAAGGGGCAACCTCCGAACGCGATATTATCGAATTCCTGAACATACAATTGTGTGGTAGGCACATCACTGAAGTCCAGTTTATTATGTTTACCGAACCCGGAAGAGCCGGCAGGAAGCTGGAGAAATTCCAGAGTGTAAGCGCAAAGCGCAATGGAGTGTATTATAGGCGGTGATGACTTATTGTCTAAACAAGCACACATATGTCTATTTGTAGCCTAAAAGGGAATTCTAACTGCAAACTATTTCCATTATCTAGCTCAATACCAAAACAAAGACAGAAAATTTGAAAAAGGCAAAAAATGTAAAAAGACGTTATTAAAAATTTGCAAAAAGTTTTCTTGCAATATTAATTTGAGATCATTTTTTCGATTTTTTATTTACCCACTACAAACTACCTCAAATTAATGGGGGAAAAATTGTGGCTGTTGTCACACCCCCGTCGGGAATCGAACCCGGGACCTATCGCTTTACACACCAACGTTCTGACCACTAAACTACGAGAGGTGACAACAGCAACCACTGTTTAGTTGTTCAGAACAATGGTGCGTAAAGCCAAAGGTCCCGGGTTCGATTCCCGACGGGGGTGTGACAACAGCAACAATTTTTCCCTCATTAATTTGAGGTAGCGTGTAGTGGGTAAAAAATTCAGAAATGAATTTTCAGAATAATATTTCATATTAAACTAACTCACTTCTAAAAGATATCTAAATTATATGTATGTTTAATCATAGTATATTCAGTATATAGTTACATTAGTTCGACGGATCGTTAACCTTGTAGGTCGGTTGGTCGTGGTTGTTGTTGTCACCTCTCGTAGTTTAGTGGTCAGAACATTGGTGCGTAAAGCCAAAGGTCCCGGGTTCGATTCCCGGCGGGGGTGTGACAACAGCAACAATTTTTCCCTCAT
>NW_020439007.1:1303718-1304709 GCF_000699045.2 Agrilus planipennis | reverse complement strand
GTTGGTCTGTGTTCTGTCGGAGCTGCCTGCGACGCGCTGATGAGATCCAAAAAGATCGAAATCGCGATTCGCGTCTGGCAGTTTCGACAGAATACAGACCACTCCGAATTATTTTATTCGATTATGAGCTACGCCGGGATTCGTTTCAGCAAGTAGATATCCATATATTTAAATGGACCTTGTTGGAGCATACATAATTCTAAAATGCAGCATCGTACTACCGATGGCGTTTACCGCGCCATTTGTGGTATTTTCCAATAGAATATCAGTTAAGTAAATATTCAAACAGATGATCGTTAAAAGTCTCATAATAACAAGCCAGTAACAGGAGGCTACTAAAAATTGTAGAAATATAAAAAATACAAACGGCAAACTACGAAAAGATTTTTTTGTTATAACATGCTTCTCGCCCTGTACATAGATACCATATAATTGTTATTTACTTCCACCGAGAATTAATAAAAAATTTTTTGAAGTTCCGCATATGTCTTCTGCCCTTTTTCTACCTGTCATGACATGTATAAAATGAGACTGTCATATGTCCAGGTCCGTATTTGTCCCAGTTCCGCAACTGTCTGTATTTCAAGAGAACAGTTAAATATTCGATAATTTAATTAAATTAGCACGCACTTATCCTTCCAAGAATTGCATGAATTTCTAGACAAGATGCAATTTTCAAAAATGTTGAGATAATCGATTTATTTCAAGTTACCCTTACAATAAAACTTATTTTGAGTGCTACTGTTATAATTTTTGACGCATTATGAACTAAAATTAAACAATAAGCATATACGAGGGTGGATTGATAAGTTTCCGGCCTAACCAAGAGATGACGCCACTAGGCCTACCTTGAGGTGACATTCTATAGTACCATCCTTGGATAGCTTGTAGCTATAGTTTCAGCCCGATCTCCTTGCTAGTGTAGGTTTGACAGCACGCTGAACAAGACGCCTCTGTGGTTTTCGTAAAAATGGAAAAGCAGGAAAATCGT
>NW_020439007.1:1275524-1302232 GCF_000699045.2 Agrilus planipennis | reverse complement strand
AATGTAGAAAGAGGAGACTGTGGTAAATATTAATCAAAAGTTAAAAGGAAGACTCACCCCTAATTACCACAAAAAAACTTTATTTGAGCGGACACGTGTTTCGCCCTCTTCATACGTGGGCATTATCAACGCGAAACACGTGTCCGCTCAAATAAAGTTTGTTGTGGCAATTAGGGGGTGAGTCTTCCTTTTAATTTTTAATTAATATTTACCACAGTCTCCTCTTTCTACTTTTTATATTCTGATACAATTAATAATTATAATTAGTCATTCTCCTTAATCCCCTAGTATTCAATTCAACGCATTAACAAAATATTGTAATGTAAGTGCGATTTCGACACAGGAGATTTCATACCGTGAATTTTGATCCCATTGACATTAAAAGTTTGTTGGCAACAGAAAATCCCGAATTTCTCAAAAACTATAAAACCTCTCCCGAATTGTAGCGAATAGTTTTCCTCAGTGAAGTTCGGAACTTTTGTTCTGTACTTTTCATGCATTTAATTTCACATGATATAAAGAGACATAAAAATAAAAAGAAAACAGTTTTGGAATGCTTAAATCTAGACCTTTTCCTCGATATGTCATACGATCACAACTTCAACAAATAAAAAGAAAATGGGATAATCCAGTCAACCTTTACATTAATAGTTTGGTGTATTCGCTTTTGAAAAATATGCGATCAATATTATCTGTTGTACTATAAACAAAATTACTGTGACGATCGGACATGCGAAGGGATAGATGCGTGATTGCGTGACTGTCGCGAGTATAGCCTCGAGCGTACCATTTCGTTCATTTTCCAGTAACAGGCTAAAGCGACAAACTTTTGGATTTAATAGCAAATTAACGACAAATTATAGCCCTTACAGTGCTTTTCTACGATATTTCTATTCCACTATAGTGTAGTCAGCTTGACGTTTCTCCAATAGTTTTTCGCTGATCAGCTAAAGGCGAATTCGCGACAAAATGAGTAAAACGACCATCTTCCAGCGACAAATTAGAATCCTTGCAGTATTTTCTATCGTTTTTATTTTTATTTCGAGATACGCTATGTATTGTGCCAGCTTGATATTAGAGTAGCATTTTGTCTACTTTCCGATAATCAGCTAAATCCACAAATTTTTGGATTTGGTAACAAGTTAATGACAAATTATGCTCCTGGGAATGCTTTTCTACCACATTTCTGTTTCTGGATGGTGTAGCACCAGCTTGACGTTTCTGCATGATCAGTTAGAGGCGAATTCGCGACAAAATGAGTAAAACGACCATCTTCCAGCGACAAATTAGAATCCTTGCAGTATTTTTCTACGTCATTTTTATTTCGAGATACGCTTTGTGTAGTGCCAGCTTCATATTTTCGTCTATTTTCCGATAGCCGGCAGAATCGACAAATTTTTGGATTTGGTAACAAATTATAATTCACTTTAGAAATTATAAATATAATCTTGTTATACGTGTTTAATGATAAAAAAGCCTAAACACCTTTTTGAAAGAAGATTGCATAGACCGATGAGCAAAAAACACATAGATTTGACTTGATTCTTTATAATTCGAGATAAAAATACTACAGAAACGGCCAATATCTAATCCATATTCATTTGAAAAGAAAATCAGGCGTGAAAAGAACTGCTTTTGTCTTGGTTTATTCCCATTTTCGCAGTCCCTATTTTCTTTAAGACTATTCCGCATCAACTTTTATGAGAATGAGCCGTTATCCATAAGAATCTAAATGGCAATCTAATAAGAAAATACAGATTCATTTAATTTTCACTGACTCCTTTTACGAACCATTCCAAATGTCATTTCCATAATCCTATATTGTTATTGTTACACGTGAACTCGTTTTATATCTGAAATCGTACATTTTCGCGCAACCGAGAGTGAAAAATAGAATACAAACGAACGGTAAATGTGCAACCTGTTTGTTTTCTTTAACTTTGTTGAATAATAACATCGCAATGTGTAATTTATGTGCATATATCGAATAATAAGAAAAATCTAATGGTCCATTTCCAACAAGATACCTACCTTTTTTGCGAAAAAAATAATTTTGAAGAAGTAGATATTGCTTTTCCTCCCTTTCTCTTTCATACCAAAAAAATACAACGTGTAATTACACAACACGGTACTGAAGTGAAACTTCTTCAAACAAACAAATATACCGGGATAGGGGTTAAGGAATTGGTTTAATGGCTTTATGTGTTCACTATGAGTTTAAATTTTACACTATACATGCCAGAGTTGCCTGTAACGAACGTCGCATTGAAGCGCGCTCACGGCTCAAGCGATCCCCACTCCGAACTCGACTACGTGGCCGAGTAGAGGGGGGACATCCGTTGCATGATTTACATAGCAACTCGCATGAAACGAACTTACCCTACCGTGCGTAAAGAAGTTTCACTTCAAAAACTCCTCACAGTTTACAGACAACTCCAATTTAAACATGGAAATAAATGAAAAATTTCCTACCTTCTTTTCCTCGAATAAGAATAGAGGTATCTCCTTCAGGGCTTGTATAGTATCCAGAACCGTTAGGATCCCAAAACTGTCTGTCTTGTGATTCCTGCAACATTTCGGCCCATTGTAACCAGTCTGTGTCCAGTGACGCTTCGTACAAGTCCAGCAACCCCCTTATAAAGAAGGCATAATCGTCTAAGAAGCCATTTATAGGGGCAGAACTGCAACAAATCATTACGTAAAAAGTTTTTCAAGGAAAATCATTATAAGGGCACTTACATTTGTACTACGCGACCATCTACTCCATAACAACACCTCAGCAACCTCTTCTGCTCTTCATCGAAGAGATATTTCCTTATGAAATTGGCGGCCAAAATCGCACGGTTTGTAAATGTCTGGTCCTTCAAAGCAAATCCAGCTTTCGCGTATCCGGACATCATGAGCCCATTCCATGAGGTCACTATTTTCGTGTCTACGTGAGGTTTCGGCTTTGTCTGTCGAACCTCGTACAACACCTTGTGACATCTGCCCAAAACTTCTTTTACTTGATCAATTGTCATTCCAAACTTCTCAGACGTTTCTTCATATGAGCCAAAACATGCCAAAACGTTTTTCCCCTTAAGTTCCTTGTGAGGATCTTGAGCCGGATCCACGTTACCACCAGGCTTCACGTTATAATGGTAACAGAATAATTCACGTTCCGACGCGTCTTCAATTAGAGTTTCAATTTCTGAATATTTCCAAACACAAAAAGCACCTATAAAGAAAAACAAAATTCTGTGTTCCCTAATTGTTCTCTGCTTTGATTTGAGTTTTTGCTCAACATCTTCAAATGACTTTTTCATACTTCAAGAGTTATATTTACAAAAATGATAATATATATTGTGATGTCATAAAAAAAATTCACCTTCTTGTTTGTGTTTGGCCTCCGCATGGGGATAGGAGTCGGCGTCCTCGGCACCATAAAATCCTCCCAGAGGATGGCTCAGATCTCTCGATACATACGTGAGGATGTCCCTAACAACGTCTGCATAAAATTCGTCCTTTGTGACCACATAGGCATCACAGTACGAGACAACAAGTTGACCCTGATCGTAAAGCATCTTTTCAAAATGAGGCACGTGCCACTTCCTGTCCACCGAATACCTAGACAGAAGATTTACACGCTTAATGACAATTAGAAAGTAGTGTTTGGGCAGGTCGCAGGAACATGTAGGTACCACATGTCAAATTAGAGGTCTTTACATTCGGAAGCAAGAAAGGTCATAGTGGTTAGTGAGTTTAATTCGTCATTGATCTCTCGGTGTGGATAAACTACTGTTTTTTGTTACATGTAGTACACTTCATTTACTTTCTGTAGCGATGTGCCCCTTCCAATGTCTTGGATGCGCGCTGGCAAAATCGTTAAGTAGGGGGAAAAAAGCTCATTATACTCTCGACTCTTGTTCATTAAACATACTTTTTCATACAGTACCTGCCAAAAGTTTTGTTTAATCATGAATAGTAGTGCGAGTCGAAAACAAGCGTTAAAGCCTTTAATATGTCTTCAAATATAAATAAACATCTTGTTGATATTTTCAGTAGTAAATGATACCAATAACAGCACATTTGAGCAATGCAATTGTAGTGGATAAAATGGTCAATTTTTCCGTGCAGTACTGTACAGATTATACGCTCCTCACCGGTTAAGAGTTTGGCCGAGAGTTGTCTCCTTCCTTTTCTGGCCTAGTGCTGTTCTTTTCTACTTTGCGCCGGTCAAACTGAAGGTCACATCGCTACAGAAAGTAAACGAAGTATAGCTAACATTAACCTTTGGATATTTTATTCCTACCACCTGCTAATGCTGGTGAGCGGGCAGTCCCTCAGGACTACGCCGGAGTTCGGAGGGAAGGTCAAAATGCCCTCTTCAGTATCCTTTTAGGAATCCTGGGAATAGGTGGGAAGTAGTTTGGATCAGAAAGATGAGACAGAAGGGAGTGAAAAATTGACTGTGGAATAATACTGCCCCAACACCGGAATTGAACCGGTGTCTTCCCGAATACTAAACAATGGTCTAAACCTGAAGGGTCTAGGTCATTCCACTTTTCAGTACGTAGATAGATTACCTTGCAAAACCACAGTTGACGTGATCGTGAATTCCACCATACGCCATCTTTTGTAAAGTCTGCAAAGCCATTTCCAAGCTAGTCTTTCCCTTTTCGCTGTCCTTGTTTTTTGAGTACATGTGAAAGAGGAAGTTGAAGTTCGAGGGCTGCGGAAACTTTGGAGCGACGGAAAAACCGCCGTACTCGTCGTCATAATTCCGAATCAATTGCGCCAAACACCTGTCGCAATTATCGATCGAGGGTACGTTCAGTTTCAACGACGACACCTGGTCACGTTCGTAAACTTTCTTTAAAACTTCCACCGTGTGTTTGCCTGTTTGCAATACAAATCGATGGTTAACATAAATAAAAATGTTTGATGTTGAATTTTAGCAATGTCCGTCAACTTTCGAGTATCACACATGTCACATAAACGTCGCCTAAAATATTTGTAACCACGTTGTAATAGATATTTTTTGAAGTGAAACTTCTTTACGCACGGTAGGGTGTTTCATGCGAGTTGCTATGTAACGAAATCATGCAACGCATTTCTCCCGCTGTCTGTCCGTATGTATGCTTAGATCTTTAAAACGGATTTTAATGCGGTTTTTTTAATAGATAAAGTAATTCAAGAGGAAGGTTTATATGTATATAATACATGCATAATATAGTAGAGAAACACTGATAATTTTAGAGGTTTGTAATGTGATGTCGTAAATAAACACATTTTTTTGGGCTTACATTGCAAACGCTGGCTGAACCCTACGAGATAGATCAAAATAATATACTACAGTTTTGCACACCTTAAAAAGGTCTACAACTAAGTCTGCGATGGTATACATCTATCTCTTACGGATAACCCTCAATAACCATTTTTTATCCTTTACTTTTTACGAGAAATAATGGCTTATTTACGTAGCGATATTAAGAAATACAGCATTAATCCTTATCCAATTAAGTACTTTTAATTACATTGGTATTTAATATAGATCAATATGGCCCCTTTACAGCATGTAATTTAAATGAATATTTTCGAAGATATTACAGACTTAAAATGCAGGGACATAGCGGTTGCGGCGGTACCGGCCGGTTTGTATTGTCTAATGACAAAAAAGCTGATTGTTGTATATAAAGACATTCTATAGTATATTTACTATCAACATTGCACCCGTGCGAAGCATAGTGTACAAATAATACCATTAAACCAATTCCTTAACCTCTATTCCGGTATGTTTGTGTGTGAAGAAGTTTCACTTCAGTAGCGTGTTGTTTTTTTTTTTTTATTTGCTGGTGCATTTTTCTTGAATAAAATGTTAGCTGTACTCTACGTAAATCTAAAATTTTGTTTTAATATCTCATTGTGAAGCATATAACCCTAACAAAATCATATGCTTTTTCTTCTACTTCAACAAAATTTTCGCAATATTCTTCATTTGCATAAAAATTACTTAAATACCGTTTAGAATTTTTAATGAAGCGACTCATTTTTATTTTATATCAGTATTTAAAACATAAAAAACCCGTTACTTTGAAGTTTTGATCATAAGAACCACCTTAAATGCCTACATCGCTTAAAGTATATATACAATCAACTCAGATCCCTGGTTTTTATTTCAGGCCAATGTACTAAATATCTACAATTTTTTACTAAAAAGTAATTATTATCTGCAAAGTTTTACATTTATTGTAATAATGGAACAGTTCTGATCAGTTTTATTCAATTTTGCATACAGAAATTATAAAAAAAAGAAAAAAAATGTTAAAAATAAAAATACATCGATGTTTTTTATTTAAATATTTCTGCTTATACTTTTAAACAATCTAATGCATATTAAAAGGATTGGTATTTTGACAACGTTGTAAAATAAAAGCAGAACATACTTATAGTGGCCTTCAATAAGACAAAAATGTTTTCTCATGATTTTTGTTTACCACAACAGTAATGAGTAATGTTTCAAATATTTCGTTAACACCAAAAACGATTTACCTATTTATAACGAAAGGTCAATGGAACGTAAACAAGTGTAGTTTTTATAAAACTTAGCCGTTATATTTGCTTAAAATATCGTCACTCGTGGTCAATAGTATTGTCGTTTGACGCACGTATCCAATTATTTATCTACGATCCGCGTAAAAGCTCAACAAATATTGTATTAAGATAATATGTGTAGGAAAGAGAACTAGAAAACAGGAAGCAATGTTATAGCTTTGAAAAATCGTTGTTTTGGAGGACGATAGACGAACACACATTTGGCATTGCTCATAAGATAAATTTATAAAAGTAGAGTAACGTTACAAATTTTATTTATAAATAATTTATCTTTAACTAAAAATATTTATAAACCTATTTACATAAAGTAAAATTTTATTACTTTTACTTTACTAGTAGTAATAAACCCGCTAAGTACCTATTTCTAAAGGCATTAAGACCAAATTTCAAGTAAAGGTATTTGTACATAATTTTCCTATACCACGTCGTATTTTTCAAAAGATGATGCCACCCTTTTATGATTACATGTAACAGAATATCCCTATGTTCGGTTCTTAACTCGCCACTGGTGTATATGGGGTTTAATATCATGGTTATCAGAGTTGGACAAAGCCAAACTCTGAACCCTCATTCTAAAGCCTTCACTTGAATTCCTTTAGTCCTTTAAGATCTAATTACATTTAAAAATCCAAGGACTTCGATTTACAATTGCTTCAAAAGCAATTAGATTCAAATCTTTAAGCAGTTTAAAATCCTTTCAAGGTGTTTCAAACACTTTAAAACTCTTTAATGGTGTTTGAAGCACTTTAAAGTTTTAAGTCTTTCAAAGTGCTTCAAACCTCTTGAATTAAAAATTACAAAGCACTTGTTCCTAAAAGGACCTGAATTGCAATGCTTCTGAACAAAAGAAACTTTCAAGCACAAACAACTAAACCTCTGCTTAGCTATTTTTGGTTGCACCTGCAGTGTCCGATAAAAAGTATACCAAATGGACTATTTGTAGTATTATAACACTAAAAAGCGCACAGTGAATTACACCCTATCTGAAGTTATGAATGAAAGAATATAAAAGTAAAAAGACTTTAAAACTTCACTCATTGTTTATAGAGTAGTTTTAGTGGTTCCTTTTAGTCCTTCTGCTGCAATGTAAACTAATATCATTGTATGTTCTTTATTCATAATTTCTTTTTAATTCATTTTCCCGAAGTCATATCAAAAAACCTAATCGACCCCATAGTATACCCATAACCCTAAACTATGCAACAGTAACTTACTTCGGTAAAGGTCTAGATGATAGCCAAAGGGATCAAAAGAGGAGGTCTCCCCCACCACTGTACCATAAAAAGTTCGTGGCGGTCTCACCCCCATAAAAAGTTATGCGGGTTCAAAGTTAATAAATATGCCAATATTCATTCATTTCTAGGCATGTAAATATTTATATAGTCATTCTTAAACAACATTCAAAGGTAAAACTAATGAAAAATACATAAAAATATTGAGAAAGTTATATAAAACATTATTTAAATATCTTTATCAATAAGGTAGGTTAGGTTAGGTTATCGGGTTTTGTTCAAGTTACCACCCTCTTTCGATCCCCCACTTCCACCCGCTTGAAAACAATTATTTTATTGAATTTTATTTGAATTATAGTGTATGAACCCCCATAACTTTTTATAGGGGTGAGACCGCCGCAAACTTTTTATGGTACAGTGGTGGGGGAGATCTCCTCTTTCCATCCACCACCCACCCCCACCCCCGAAGGGGGCATCACCTACACCTTTGCCAAATTTTTATAACCCAGATTTAGAACATGTTACATCTTACAGTAGGACTATGTAATACAATTTCAGTAATTTCAAGCGACAAACAAACCATTAATTGCCTTCTAAATTTAATTTTGTACGAACCTGACTGTTTTATCATAGACTGCCTACTTTTCCATTGATCAGCGATATTTTTCAGTACGGTTTTAAAGCCTGGTCTCCCAAACATATCCTCCGGAGGGAAGTAAGTTCCTCCGGCCAGTGGTTCTAGATCGGGCGTTAAAAAAACTGACATTGGCCACCCCCCACCGCCCGTTGTTGCCTGAACAAAGGCCATGTACATCCTATCCACATCGGGACGCTCTTCTCTGTCGACCTTTACATTTACAAAGTGTTTATTCATTATTTCGGCAACTGATTCGTTCTCAAAAGATTCCTTTTCCATTACATGGCACCTATAAAAGGACACGTTAAATAAAATAACAAAAACAGGGATAATAAATAGTTAAATAGAAGAAAACAAATCAAACGCAATGTTAAAACCGGTTACTTGAATAGTTTTTATCGTAACGAATCGTATTTTTACAAGGTTAATAACTATTAGTACACAACATTTGCATTATAAGGAACTTTATTTTGATGTCTGTGACCAGATTTGATTTAATTAAACCAGAGTAAAACAGACCCAGTTTTTATTTGCATAGTTATAAACTAAATGACTCGCCTAAGTAATAAAATACATACATTTTAAATCGACTCAAACCTCAAAAGGGAAAATTTATCATTTGTTATAATTCATTAAAGCATTTCATTTACAATTCTTAAATAAAATTTAAACTATCGAGTATATAATTTTTGATGGAAAGAAAAAACAATACAGAAAGTTTCACTTAAGTGATTTACTATTCTCGATAAAATTGTTTCGATCAATGTGATCATTATCTAATTGACATCAATTTATAATGATCACACAGATCGAAACAAGAAATCAATATAACGAAACTCACATTTTTTACAAATAATTTAGTTGTCGACGAGACTTCAAAAATCTTTCTATTTCGTTGCTTACGCAAACATATTTTTTTAATTCGATCTAACAATAGATCAAGTTCAGTAGTTAACCAGCCAATTCATTATTATCGGTCAAATCATGACCCTGTGTATACTTATTAAACACGCTCAAGATAAGACAGCCTTCTTTTGAAGTGTTTATTTTTTTATATAATTTAGTAGTATACCTTTTCTTGTTTTTAATTCATAATTTTACTTTCAGAATATTAAACGCCTTGCAGTACACCCGCCCATCTATCTACCCTCCACATTTATGTTCAAAGCAACAAAAACCAACAGTTAGCAAAGAAACATGGAGGTAAGTCGAAATGAAACTCAGATTGATAAAAGTTTTAAGGTATGCTTTAATATTCGTTAAAATTAATGTTATATATGCGGATAACACGTGTCGCTTTTGTTGCAATTGCGGTTATATTGCAATATGGCTACCGACGCGCAAGCATCTCTGGGTAATGGCGGCAAACAAAAAGTAATACCATAGAATAACTAAATAAATGTAACAATGTGTATATGAATTCAGTTAGTGAAAATGTGGTTAACAGTCAGCCATTGGAAGCTTTGTTCAAATTGATTAAAAGTACTAGATTTTATGAAGAAATTCATGGAACATCAAGCATTAAGTTTCAAAAATAACGAAATTAGAAACGAAGACCAATACAAAATAGTTTTGTGTTAACAAAATTATATTAAATGTAGATATTATGTAATGCCCTAACAGTGTAGTATAATACAAAAGTTATTATAGGCATTTAATTAATAGCGGTGCTATTGACGCAAATATAATTAGATACTAATTATAATGATAAGAAGGTACCTTAGGCATATGTCTTAATTATGAAGATTAAGCAATACTGAGATTGCAACAATTGTTATTAAAAGTGGGTATTACAATATTACACTGTACCAGTGGCATGTAGAATATCCAACTGATAAGAATATTAATTTATTCTCTTTCCTTGCTTTCTCAAAAGCCTCCTCACCCCAAGGATACCAGTCAACAGGATTGTTGGCATGTTGAAGCAAATAAGGAGACCTTTCATTATTAAGGCGATTGGCGTTAACCTTTGAACCAGAGGCACCACCTGAATTAGACATTTTTCTTATGGTCGAAAAAACTGGATTTTTTGCATGTGTGAAGGACCTTAGCAGATTTGACATGGGCCTAGAAAAAATGCAATAAATTTTCTTAGAGAATGACAGGAGATAAACAACACTGTCAATAAACAGTGTTAGCCGACAAACCGCTAAAGGTTACGTGACGACAAAGTCGTAGGCAATCAGATTAAAAAATAAAAGTTTAAAAAGTGAAATGCAAATTTAGATTTTTACATGTAGCTACTCACTTTAAATATATTATAATAGGTTCGTTAAACTCGGACTTAGCCCAGATGTTAATAATTCCAGTTTCTTTGCTTCGATTTTTCGAAACATGAAAATCGCCGGACCAAAATACGAAACGTCGCAACGCACTTTGAAAAGCGAAATTTTGAAGCGTACGCAGGTACACCATCTCGAAATTATTTATAAATAATTAATAAATCGATTCGCATCATTCTAATCACGTGCCACCCTTGCATGACTTTCCGAAAATAAAATAGACACTAAACACACTACGTATACCAACAAACTTGAAAAAAATCGCGTCTGAAAAAAAAGCACACAACACCACGATCAAGTTAGTGGTCCTGAACACGACTTTCCATGCTGGTAACTGAACGCACAATGTTGCCAAGACTGAATTATTGAATAATATTCAAAAGGTTGTTGCTGTTTCACAGACAGAACAAGAATTCTAATCACCAACCTTTAAAATCACTTTCGTAAACAATCACAATTATGACCTTGACCTTATTTTGTCTCCATTTTGTAATGTTTTGCAGTAGTTGCATTCAAATAGACTATTAACCAGCAATGACAAAATACAAAAAAAATTGGTAATTAACTGTAAGGTGAATAATCTAAACATGTTTTTATAACAACATGCTGTTAAATAAGCTACTGAAAAATATCAATTATATCATAATCTGTTTATTTTATTGGTAGTAGGCCCGTATCTTGCCTTCGCTCTGATAAGAATTCAATATTCAAATTTACCCTATTAAGGGTACTTAACAAAAAAGTTAAACAGCATTTTAAAGAAAATGCCATTGCTATTGTATCAGTTGCAATAATTGCCATTACGATCTGAACTTATTAAGGGCTACTAAGACTTTGTACTTCGCACTTATGTATGCTCTGAATTGTTGAACCGTTGAATGCTTTTTTTTTTTCGTGGACGATCGGAAATCTTCAAAAGAACCCACCCGTCCGTACGACTGGGTAGTGCCGGATTCCTGAGGAAGATGTCCTCAGACTTACCGACTAAAGCCCCCCTACTATTATAGAACTTATCGGTTCAGGTTCTCTTCAGTCGAGAGTTGAACGCAACCAACGCAGCCATTTTTATAGGTACTCGGTCGGTCTTTTTCGTAAGCATTCGTGAGTGAAATGTGAACTATGTGAACGTGTTTCCGATTTCCGATTTTGCTCCTTCATTTTATGTGTGCTTTTCAGCGAAGTTGGATGTGGTGAAAGGTAGGTAAATTATTATTTTTGCTTTAGCATAGGTATTTGTGTTTAATTTATACAAATTACTTTTGCTTCTTTAAAATTATTAAATTCATATTGTAAGTTTCCGTTTATCTGTTCGGATGTCTAAAATATATTCGGATAATAGAAGCCTTATTTCCTGGGCAAGAACCTTTGTTTAATTTTCGCAAGGGATTCTAATCAAATAAGGCTAGAATATTACCTTGTTTAATCCCAGAAAGTACTTTATTACTTATCTGATTCATGGCAGGGTAACAAAGATTATTATTTTTTGTATACGTATGTTAAAACATCACATGTTACAAATAAGGTTCGTCTAAATTATAGTAATTCGCCACCATGGTTAACGGACGTATTCCGTCAGTTTGTTCTAAAACCTACGTTACTCCACGTCGTCCTTATGAAAAGGCACGTTTGGACCAAGAATTAAAAATAATCGGCGAGTATGGGCTTAGAAATAAACGTGAAGTATGGAGGGTGAAGTATACGCTTGCGAAAATTCGTAAGGCTGCCAGAGAATTGCTTACCCTTGAAGAAAAGGATCCTAAACGTCTTTTTGAAGGTACTTCCGTTATTAAATAATATTAATTACTTTTCCCCTACGCCACGCTCTTGTATGCTAATGTAGTTACAAAGAGTGCCAGTTTAATTACTAATCAGGGGTAGATTAAATCCCAACTAGGAAGCAGTTTATTCCATTTAATGGATTATTCTGTGCCGAAAGTAACGGGTACAAAGTGTTATTACACATTATTATTTTTTCCTTGTTTTATTGATTTAAATATGTCAGTGTTGAGTTATCTATAAAAAATATTTCTTAATTAGGAAATGCCCTTTTAAGACGTCTTGTTCGTATTGGAGTATTGGATGAAAACAGGATGAAGCTCGATTATGTGTTGGGTCTTAAAATTGAAGACTTTCTGGAACGTCGTTTACAGACCCAAGTCTTCAAGCTGGGTTTGGCTAAGTCAATCCATCATGCAAGAGTTTTGATAAGACAAAGGCACATTCGGTAATATTTCATTTGGTTCATTTAAGTCTTATATTCACAAAGGCCACTTAGACTGAGGTCTAATGTCTTGAAATAATTATTCTGTAAGGCCACTTGAACTCTCACAGAGACTTCAACGTCTTACCAGATAAACTACAAAGAAAAGTGTAGGTAACTAAAATATATGAATGATAATATCTTTTATTATATTGAATTGTTATGGGGCTGTTCATACAATACGTTCGCAAATAAGGGAGAGGGAGGGGCATTGGTTAGTGTAACAAGATAGTGTAAGAGAGAAGGCGGGTTTGAAGGAAATGTGTCATTTGCAGTTCGTCAATTTTTTTTTTTCTCAACTGACAGTTATTAATTGTATTAAACAGTTGAATATTTAAAAGTTAATGTCGTTGAAAGTATAACAGCGAGAGGAAGAGAATGAAAGGGGTTCAAAAAGGTAAAATTCTGTATGACGTATTTTATGAACAACCCCTACTAACTTTTGATCGAGCCTAGAGTCACTGGTTAAGTTTATTTATACTTAAAACAGTGCTAAAGAGAACTCGAAGAGTAATGACACCAGCTCTTATGCCCCAGGATTAGCCGTTTATCCTATGGCAATACTGGGTACCTCAGCAAGGCAACAAGGCAAATTAAAAATTTACATTATAGGCTCATTAAAAATTATTGAACACTTGCCATCTAATTCCGGTTATGTCCTGTTTTAATGAAATATGCTAATTTATTTTAGAGTCCGAAAGCAGGTGGTAAATATCCCATCTTTTGTTGTAAGATTGGACTCTCAAAAGCATATTGACTTCTCATTGAAATCGCCATTTGGTGGTGGCAGACCTGGTCGTGTTAAGAGGAAGAACCTCCGCAAGGGAACAGGTGGAGGTGCAGTAGAAGAAGAAGAGGACGTCTAAGTAATTTCTTAGTCGTAAATTTTTTTTTTTAATTTTTTTCCATTGTTGCTGGGATTGAAGCATAGGTTCAAACTCAGAAACAATGGGGCAACAACAGCAACACAACAACAACAATAAAAAATATAACAAGTGAATCTGCTTTTTTTTGCAAACCTTGTACTCTATCAAGTGCGTTAATTATAAAGCAATACCTTATCAACAACTAATCCAACAAAACAANATTTTAAACATGTAAGTATAACATTTTCCGTGAAAAAAGCCATAAACAATATTAATTTCCTATTTTCTCTTAAAAGTAACTTCTAAAAAAATAAACTGCAGCGTGAATCCACTTCGGAATTATTCTATTTAAATCTGCGGGTAAACTGGCTTTATATAATCTAGTACATTCATTGTGTAAACGTTCCCGAAAATCATTGTTCTCCGTAACAATTGCCAATTGTGTCTCCAAATCCCGTTTTACAGATCTTTCTCCAAAATTTGGCGACCCAATTAATGTTAAAGAAGGACGATTGTTTCCTGGGGGATAATACCTAAAAGAACATATTGTATTCCAAATCACTTTGACTAACTGTTTTTTACCATAAACCCTTGGCATGATATGTCCAACCTTCCTTCAAATATTCATACATTTTTATCCTGTAGCCTTGCTTAAATTTTTCAACTTTTTCCGTAAATCTTTTGGCTATAAGACTGTATGCGTCTGGTATACCCCCTGCAGCTCCTGTAGCCCCATGAAAACCATTAGCCTGCGTTAAAAATTAAATTTTACATAAGCAGCAGTTTCAGTGTACAGTACTTACACAAGGGTGTGCCATAAGAAGATGACATTCTGCCGACGAATTTCTTACTAAGGTGTCCATGTAGTCCCGAGTTAAATTAAAGTATCCTGTAGCCATAAAGATTTTTGAATTTTTCGGTGCTTCAGCTATGATCCTCTTCGTAACGTATGCGTCTTGCTCTATCCCTAATTGTCCCATTTGTACTAAGGGAAAGATCCATGTATCTAAAATCAGTAATTATACAATATAAAAAAAGCTCGGTCCTCAGCACCTTAACATTTTTAAAAATAACACCGAGGGGTGAATGTTTATATTTTTCGTTTTACCAGACGGTTTGTGATTTGATTTTATTCGCGCCACTAAATAACCGATGCTGATTGGATAAGACGTAACCGTCCAATAACTGGTTCCTACATAACCTTAGTCTTTGAATTAGCCATTTTCGAGGTTTTTGGTAGTGTTGACGGTTTTTCATGATAAACCAAATATAAGAAGAATGGCATCAGAAGAAACCGGAATTGCTGATTACGATACTTCAGCATATGTCTGCAATGGTTTTGAAGTGACCAATATTTATTTCGTTTACAATGCAAATGATGTGAATGAACCAAAAAAAGTGTACAAGCCCGCCTATTGTCACCAAGTTTACAATGCTAACGAGAACATTTTTGGATACAAGGACTTACAGGTCAATATTTATTATAATGGGTTTTGCTGGAGGCCTTATTTGGAAATAAAATATAAAGAAAAACTTAAAGATAACACTCACTATGGTATCAAAGCTGACAATGTGATGGATATGTTGAAACAGTGGCTTCCAGAAGACATGTGCACTGATAAAGACGAATTTTTAAAGCAAATAGCCCACCAGAAAAGTAAACTTCTAGGTGATATTAAAAAAAAATTTGATTTTGAAATCAACAGTGACATTTCAAAATTTACTGTAACTCAGATAACCAACATAGAACCAGAGTTCAGAACATTACACGATAAATTTGAACGTGTTCTTGTGTGGTACATTGATGCAGCTAATCTCATTGATTTAGATGATCCAAGATGGACTTATTTTTACTTATATGAACATAAAAATAATATTGTATACCCAATTGGTTTTTGTACTGTTTATATGTTCTTCAAATACCCTGACAAGAATAGAGCAAGAATTTCTCAATTCTTTATTTTGCCTTCCTATCAACGACTTGGTTTAGGCACTAAATTACTTGAAGCAGTTTATGAAGTATTTGAAACTCAAGAAAATATTTTTGATATAACCGTTGAGGATCCTTCAGAAAACTTTAGAAACCTTAGGGATGTAATGGATTGTAAACTGTTAAGTAATCTACCAGAATTCTCAGAAGATATCATTTTACAAAAGCCATTCTACAAAGCTGCAGCTGAAGTGGCTGGGAAAAAGTTTAAAATATATTCTGAGCAAGCTCAACGTGTTTATGAAATCCTCAACCTCTACTATGCAGGGAAAAGTGATGAAAAACTTCAGGAATGGTGCAGAAGAATCATAGCAAGACTCACAGCCTCATTAAAAAAGAACACTTGTCCACCAAGAAAGAAGAAAAAGCTTGAAGCTATTGTTAATCAAATAGAAAAAATAAATCATTCAGCTGATAATGAAATTATCCTGAAAAGATTAGAAATTTTTGTTGAAGAAATATTGCCAGTTGTCCATAAATTAAGGAGTTTAAATGAAAAAGAAGAAGTTATAAAAAATATAGGTGAACTAAAAAGAATTTGGGATAAAATGCAAATTACATTTGATTAATTTGTAATGTAAGCACTACTGTTGTATTTATCTAAGAAGTAAATTATTTTTGTATTAATGAAATAGGAGTATGAAAATTTTGTTTAAACAGTTGTACTATTTCTTTTCATTTTCTAACATCAAATGTACCTAATTTGCCAAATAAATAAAGTAATGATAATTTCATTATCCCCTTTTTAGAAGAAACTGCTTAAATAGTTTTTAGATCAATAGCTTACCATACCCATCACATTTGTGTGTATTAAGCCCATCTTTAACATCTAGTAAATATTTTTCAATTATATGGGCAGCTTTATCAACAAACACCATCTTGTCTCCTTTATAGGGCAAATGGTCCCATCCTTTATTCAAAGACAAATTATCATGTTTGTCCATTCTTAAACTAAAGCTTTGCACGCTGTTGACTAAACCACTGTAAAAGTCAGTCAAATTTTTGTCTTTAATCACATAGTATCTATCTTGTCGATTGGTAAAGTAATCATTAGATAAATTTGCTCCACTTATTATGAGGGTATCATCAAAAATATACAATTTCATATGTTGTAAGCCAAAAATTTCATTCCATCTATTTGGAACCAATGTTTTAGTTAGTCCTCTGAGTACTGGAGTGTGATACAAGCAAATGTGACAGTTGTTTTCATTTTTCTCTAGCAAAGGTTTAAGCATAGCTCTTGAATTGTTTTGGTACCTACTTCCACGTGTATAATCCAGTAAAACACTTAATTTTAAATTACCATTTATAAAATTTTTATTACTCATTACTGTGTCAACCAGACTTTGTTCCAACGCTCCATTTCCTAGATAAAGACTTGCCAATATTATTCTGCTTTTTGCTTCAGTACAATTTTCCACTAAACAGTTGTAAAACTGTTGTGGCTCGTTTAAAATAGTGATGTTTTGTGCTTTTATGGGAAAACATGGGGCAGCAGATGTCAACCAGTTAAAACAGGAAAGTTCTTTTTGAACAAAAGGGCTTGGATAAACTAAATAATCCTGTTGATAGGGCTGCAATGATGTCTCAATTAATGTATTCAAAAACCTTCGCAACATTCTTCCCTACGAAGAAGAACCACTTTCATACACAGATCATCATTAAATAAATAATTGTTCTCTATATTTATTTTCAAGATATATAATATATCGTCTTCCACAGTTCTTGCTATTTTGAGTGCAACTGGTCTTAGAACCATCAGAATAATATATGCAGCTTTTTCTCTTTTTTTATACACACCAATTCGAAAAACTGAATTATTAATAGCTGTTAATGTATTAAAAAGTAATAACAATTATTTCCTCTGGTAACTATTCTGAAAAAACTTTGAAAAAAATTGATTGAAAATGTATGTTGTTATTAGGTTATGTTTCCTTGACATAACTATATAAGGGACATACAAAAAGTTTGGAACTTATTGTTCTTATGTTTATTACATACGTGTAATTTATAAGAAGCTAATAACAAGTAGGTAAAATATGTCCTAAAATTACTTTTACACATTTATTGATAATTTGGCTTTTTCTTTTTTTTGTTATGAGCAAATAATTCAAAATAGCCTATCTAATACTAATGTGTCCATATTTGACCAAACTGTGGAGCAATAATTAATTTAAAGAAGCAAAATAACATATTCAGATCATTAAAGAAAATTTTTTATATCATAAATATAAATTTACACAAATACAAGTAATTATTGCCTTGTAAAACGAAATCCAAATACATAGGTTATACAAAAAGTTATGAACTTATTTTGAAAATTGCAGCTACATAACAGAAAACTCATTTTCAAAAATAGCGCGAGGCAAATAAAAGACTAACCAACAAAACGAAAGCCTGTTTTAAAATTAATTGTTAAAAACAAACCTGAAGAATCGGTATTACGGTCCAAAAAATATCATCTAATAAACCTGTAGAAGCATCATAAATGATGAAAATACTTTTCTTCGCATACTGTATCACTTTAAAGGTTTTCATGCCCAAGAGCGTTTTATAAATGGCGATTAAGTGGCTGAAAACTTAAAACAGAATAATGCATGCATTTTACTTACATACTCGTTGTCTCCAACTTCATGTTTTTCAACATTTCGCAGCAATAAAGAAAAAACACGTGTTGCTTCAAGTATAATTTATTTTCTTACTGAACTTTTAATAGTTAATAAAGACTGTGACAAAAATCGAACAAGAAATTTAGTAACAAATGGAATATATGTCTAGTCTAAACTACTTCAGTTCTGTTCGTAATAAAAAAAAGTGAAAATTCTACCTGAGTGTGTGATGTAAAAATACGACTTTATCGTGTTCTTTGTGAAAAATATAACTACTGTTACTGTATAAGGCCATCTGTGTATAAAGTCAACTAGTATTCTTTGGTAGGCTTCTCATTTTTAATATACGTATGACTAGCTTAATAATATCACTCATACGTTATTTTTTTATACTAACATTCATTTACAACCATCTCATCTTAACATATCATTACCTTGCATTGTAAACGTTAACGACACAAAAAAAGAACTCAAAAAACAAAGAAGCTGTTGGCAAACCTTTTTAAAGACCGAAAGAAACTCTACTACACCTTTTACTCATAATAATAACTTAAAAATGCAATTTATTGTGTCTCTAAACATTATCTATTTAATTGCTTTATGTTTTGAAACTTAAACATAAAAATATTGATAACAAAAAATGTCTACACAATCAGAGAGACTTGTTAAAAATTTACCTAAAAGTGATATTTTTTACAAGCACTAAATAGAAATATGTAGTTATGCATATACTTGTCAGCAGCTTCTTTATACAGGAATAATGGTAATAAATAAAGACATTTATGCTTGTTTTTTTTCAGTCTTTGGCATCAATATAAATAATAAATATAAATCGCGACTTAGTATATATACATTCGGAATATATTTACAACAAAAACTTCTATCATCCTAATAACTCACGAACGAACACTTTTACACAATGAAAAAATATTAATTCTTTTTAACTCTAAACGACAATTTCCAAAATCGATATTTATCAGTCTCGGCTATCATGCCAACATTCAAAATAATACCACAAGTTAACGTAATACATAAATAATTTTACAAAAGCTCAGATCGATTCATCATAATATTTTTTTAAATACTGTAAAATAACGCGCATTTCGCAATTTTTGAAAAAATAAACCATAGCCAAAGTTTGCTTCATTATTCTTTCTTTTCTTAATACGGAAACTGGTATGCATTTAAATGACTTAACTTAACAAATAAATATAATTTTTCTATTTACACGACTTATGGGAAAACGACAGGAAAATACGGCTTTGAGATAGATGACTAACAAGGGAAAAATAAAATAACATTCGTTAGACTCCAAACCGATTATAAACATATTGCGTATTTACTCCATCTCCAACATTTTGTACGTTATCGGGGCTAGGATTCATAATATTGAAGAGAATTGCGAAAATTGTGCACGCCGCGTACACACCCAAAGCAATCCACCACAGGAGCTGCTCGTGAAGCTTTTGTTCGAAATTTTTCAACACCAGAAGACCTATCGTTAGACCTGCCAGTGCCCCCGTAAGATGCGCCACGTAAGAAATGGCAGGACCCATCGTTTCCATCGCGTATCGCGAATAAATCGCATACCCAACATCACAAGAGGCTGAAAAAAAAAACAGACTAATAAAAATCTTCCCATTAGTCACTAGCACCACTTATTAAAACATTTTTGCCAAGTACTGGCTGAGTAGCCTCGCTTTCCTATTGGTAATCACCATCTGGTAGTGAATGATTAAGTGATATTACAGTTAATTTACAGGAAACTGTAATATACAGGCAACAAGCCAGGTTCAGCAATATATGTTCTTGAATTGTAAACAAACAATATTACCTATTGCAAATATTCCTAGAAGCCTCAATATACCACACTGCATGTTGTTGTAGTTGAGGAGAACATTGGCTAAATGAGCTGCAAGAAGGGCATAGACACCTCCAGATGCGCCTACGAGGTAGACATCGCTGTCAAAGACTGAGGTACCAAGTGATCCTGCCACTACACCTGCTATATAAATTAGAGCTACACGTCCCGAACCGTGGACCATTTCTAAAGGAAGTCCTACCAACAGTTGCACCACCAGATTGAAACCTAAATGCAACCATCTGAAACAAAATAAAAGCAAATTTAATATAAAAGGCGTATGTTCGGATATACATAAACACAGTTTGTCCGTAAAATAATACGTTAATTACTTTTAATATTAATGTCCCTTGTTGCATAAAAATGTATGCGCATTCTATGAACATGACATATTAAATACAATTCGCCAGTGTCAATATGTTGTTTTCATTTTTCTCTAGCAAAGGTTTAAGCATAGCTCTTGAATTGTTTTGGTACCTACTTCCACGTGTATAATCCAGTAAAACACTTAATTTTAAATTACCATTTATAAAATTTTTATTACTCATTACTGTGTCAACCAGACTTTGTTCCAACGCTCCATTTCCTAGATAAAGACTTGCCAATATTATTCTGCTTTTTGCTTCAGTACAATTTTCCACTAAACAGTTGTAAAACTGTTGTGGCTCGTTTAAAATAGTGATGTTTTGTGCTTTTATGGGAAAACATGGGGCAGCAGATGTCAACCAGTTAAAACAGGAAAGTTCTTTTTGAACAAAAGGGCTTGGATAAACTAAATAATCCTGTTGATAGGGCTGCAATGATGTCTCAATTAATGTATTCAAAAACCTTCGCAACATTCTTCCCTACGAAGAAGAACCACTTTCATACACAGATCATCATTAAATAAATAATTGTTCTCTATATTTATTTTCAAGATATATAATATATCGTCTTCCACAGTTCTTGCTATTTTGAGTGCAACTGGTCTTAGAACCATCAGAATAATATATGCAGCTTTTTCTCTTTTTTTATACACACCAATTCGAAAAACTGAATTATTAATAGCTGTTAATGTATTAAAAAGTAATAACAATTATTTCCTCTGGTAACTATTCTGAAAAAACTTTGAAAAAAATTGATTGAAAATGTATGTTGTTATTAGGTTATGTTTCCTTGACATAACTATATAAGGGACATACAAAAAGTTTGGAACTTATTGTTCTTATGTTTATTACATACGTGTAATTTATAAGAAGCTAATAACAAGTAGGTAAAATATGTCCTAAAATTACTTTTACACATTTATTGATAATTTGGCTTTTTCTTTTTTTTGTTATGAGCAAATAATTCAAAATAGCCTATCTAATACTAATGTGTCCATATTTGACCAAACTGTGGAGCAATAATTAATTTAAAGAAGCAAAATAACATATTCAGATCATTAAAGAAAATTTTTTATATCATAAATATAAATTTACACAAATACAAGTAATTATTGCCTTGTAAAACGAAATCCAAATACATAGGTTATACAAAAAGTTATGAACTTATTTTGAAAATTGCAGCTACATAACAGAAAACTCATTTTCAAAAATAGCGCGAGGCAAATAAAAGACTAACCAACAAAACGAAAGCCTGTTTTAAAATTAATTGTTAAAAACAAACCTGAAGAATCGGTATTACGGTCCAAAAAATATCATCTAATAAACCTGTAGAAGCATCATAAATGATGAAAATACTTTTCTTCGCATACTGTATCACTTTAAAGGTTTTCATGCCCAAGAGCGTTTTATAAATGGCGATTAAGTGGCTGAAAACTTAAAACAGAATAATGCATGCATTTTACTTACATACTCGTTGTCTCCAACTTCATGTTTTTCAACATTTCGCAGCAATAAAGAAAAAACACGTGTTGCTTCAAGTATAATTTATTTTCTTACTGAACTTTTAATAGTTAATAAAGACTGTGACAAAAATCGAACAAGAAATTTAGTAACAAATGGAATATATGTCTAGTCTAAACTACTTCAGTTCTGTTCGTAATAAAAAAAAGTGAAAATTCTACCTGAGTGTGTGATGTAAAAATACGACTTTATCGTGTTCTTTGTGAAAAATATAACTACTGTTACTGTATAAGGCCATCTGTGTATAAAGTCAACTAGTATTCTTTGGTAGGCTTCTCATTTTTAATATACGTATGACTAGCTTAATAATATCACTCATACGTTATTTTTTTATACTAACATTCATTTACAACCATCTCATCTTAACATATCATTACCTTGCATTGTAAACGTTAACGACACAAAAAAAGAACTCAAAAAACAAAGAAGCTGTTGGCAAACCTTTTTAAAGACCGAAAGAAACTCTACTACACCTTTTACTCATAATAATAACTTAAAAATGCAATTTATTGTGTCTCTAAACATTATCTATTTAATTGCTTTATGTTTTGAAACTTAAACATAAAAATATTGATAACAAAAAATGTCTACACAATCAGAGAGACTTGTTAAAAATTTACCTAAAAGTGATATTTTTTACAAGCACTAAATAGAAATATGTAGTTATGCATATACTTGTCAGCAGCTTCTTTATACAGGAATAATGGTAATAAATAAAGACATTTATGCTTGTTTTTTTTCAGTCTTTGGCATCAATATAAATAATAAATATAAATCGCGACTTAGTATATATACATTCGGAATATATTTACAACAAAAACTTCTATCATCCTAATAACTCACGAACGAACACTTTTACACAATGAAAAAATATTAATTCTTTTTAACTCTAAACGACAATTTCCAAAATCGATATTTATCAGTCTCGGCTATCATGCCAACATTCAAAATAATACCACAAGTTAACGTAATACATAAATAATTTTACAAAAGCTCAGATCGATTCATCATAATATTTTTTTAAATACTGTAAAATAACGCGCATTTCGCAATTTTTGAAAAAATAAACCATAGCCAAAGTTTGCTTCATTATTCTTTCTTTTCTTAATACGGAAACTGGTATGCATTTAAATGACTTAACTTAACAAATAAATATAATTTTTCTATTTACACGACTTATGGGAAAACGACAGGAAAATACGGCTTTGAGATAGATGACTAACAAGGGAAAAATAAAATAACATTCGTTAGACTCCAAACCGATTATAAACATATTGCGTATTTACTCCATCTCCAACATTTTGTACGTTATCGGGGCTAGGATTCATAATATTGAAGAGAATTGCGAAAATTGTGCACGCCGCGTACACACCCAAAGCAATCCACCACAGGAGCTGCTCGTGAAGCTTTTGTTCGAAATTTTTCAACACCAGAAGACCTATCGTTAGACCTGCCAGTGCCCCCGTAAGATGCGCCACGTAAGAAATGGCAGGACCCATCGTTTCCATCGCGTATCGCGAATAAATCGCATACCCAACATCACAAGAGGCTGAAAAAAAAAACAGACTAATAAAAATCTTCCCATTAGTCACTAGCACCACTTATTAAAACATTTTTGCCAAGTACTGGCTGAGTAGCCTCGCTTTCCTATTGGTAATCACCATCTGGTAGTGAATGATTAAGTGATATTACAGTTAATTTACAGGAAACTGTAATATACAGGCAACAAGCCAGGTTCAGCAATATATGTTCTTGAATTGTAAACAAACAATATTACCTATTGCAAATATTCCTAGAAGCCTCAATATACCACACTGCATGTTGTTGTAGTTGAGGAGAACATTGGCTAAATGAGCTGCAAGAAGGGCATAGACACCTCCAGATGCGCCTACGAGGTAGACATCGCTGTCAAAGACTGAGGTACCAAGTGATCCTGCCACTACACCTGCTATATAAATTAGAGCTACACGTCCCGAACCGTGGACCATTTCTAAAGGAAGTCCTACCAACAGTTGCACCACCAGATTGAAACCTAAATGCAACCATCTGAAACAAAATAAAAGCAAATTTAATATAAAAGGCGTATGTTCGGATATACATAAACACAGTTTGTCCGTAAAATAATACGTTAATTACTTTTAATATTAATGTCCCTTGTTGCATAAAAATGTATGCGCATTCTATGAACATGACATATTAAATACAATTCGCCAGTGTCAATATCCGATGAACTAATAATTGCGTAAAACTGTGGTTAAATGAAAATTACACTGGGAGGCCTTTCTGTTCTAAAATTAGCTTGAAATATATTGTTAACGTTCTTTTTGTAGTTAATTAATGTAAGTGATGTTTTAGTGCAAACAAAAATAATGATTAGGTAATCGATAAAGGTATATAATTACTTTAAACCAATCCAATTTTTGTTACAAACAATAGGTACAATAATAAATATTTGTAAGACAGAAAAAACACAATTTTCCTAATAATCCCCTAACGATGATCATTAATATATCAATATTAATTATAATAAATTGATTGAAAATGTATGTTGTTATTAGGTTATGTTTCCTTGACATAACTATATAAGGGACATACAAAAAGTTTGGAACTTATTGTTCTTATGTTTANAACCTAACCTATTGTGTTTATTTTACATAGCTGTATTGGTAATTTTTAAAAAATACCGAACCTGTAATAATTTTCATTTAAAAACAGAGGGATAGCATATTTTAGAAGAATAAATTTTTAATAAAGTCTGGAAATGTGGCAATCAAAATTTCAAAATTAAATATTTTTGTTTTGTTTCCTTTTAATCGAAATCCTATAAATAGAAAGAAAATACAAAAAAAATGCTTTTTAAAATTCTCGAATATGCTTAGTTAAATATTTTTGAGTGTTGTTGCCATGCATTTCCTTTTACGAAGTACAAGTGAACAAAAACACTGACTTCGTAAATGTTGTCTTTTCCTACCGTACAAACTGGTCTAGTAAACATATTAACAGTAACATGTGTATATATAATTAATACACGTTTAAAATGATATTGTTTGTTGTTTTGAATACCTAATATTTAAAATGGAGTTTTTATTCAATCTAAATAGATTAAACGCGTGCGTAATTTAGTTACTTAGTTTGTTTTAAATTAGCATGTCCGGTTTTCTCGAAAACGTTAATTGGATTGAAGTCAGTCATCATCTTCCTCATTCTGCAGTGGAATTCGCGGGTGTCAAAGGAAATAACGGATTATAATTCAATTTTCGACTAGTCACCATGTCGCCTGCCATACAATTATATAATATTATCATGTCTCTAAAAAGACTACATACGTAATTATTTAATGTTCGGCCTTTTAGAGTTGGTACTTACATATTACAGGATGCCCTAATTTCAGAGTAAAATGAAAATTGAAAATAATATGTATAAATAAACTTATTTGATCATCAAAATTTTTATACACACATAGGTTGATGAGCAAATATAAATTCTTTAGCGATTAACAAATCGTGATTCGTTTTTCTATTAAATTCGGAAAACACAATTATGTAACTGTAATAATTATTGGGAAAGTTCTTCAAAGAAAAGTTATTTCTATTGATGTGAGTCATGAATTTTTTAACTACCTAAGAACTGATCGAAATGCCACAAGGAAGGTATGCAAAGCACTTGTAATGAATACAAATAAGTACATTTCATAAGAAGAATTCTTCCATGATTTATTAACTGACAACTTAACGTATTTCTGATTTTTTGTATGTTTGCGATCGGGTAGAATATTTTATTAGTTATTACTGGTTATATTTTTAAATCTTACTAATTGCAAACCGTTATAAGATATAGTATATTCAGAAATTACATTCTAGTGACCGATCTGAATTTCATATTTGATGAAAACCGTTTCTTTGAAACAAATTAAATTAAAATAAAATTTTTAATTAGTTATATGTATAATATATTCAGTTTAATATTTCAGGAAGTGCTTCTGCTTTAAATTTTTTTGATATATGTGTACAAGGGACAACGTCAAAATCTTGTTGGGCCCCTAACCAAAATTTTTAGAAAAACGAATTTTTCTTAACACTTGCGTGTTCCTAAAAAAATTCGCAGTTTCGTTAGATTTGGGTTAATAACATAAATCAAAAAACTCACTTTTTCTAGAAAATTTGATTACGAAAAGCAACAAAATACTATAACAAAAAATTGGGCTGAATTCGAAAATGAAAAAAAAATTACTACGTTCTCCATTTCAAAAATCGCAATTTGATGCCACACCAACGATAAACTTTAAAATAAAAAATTGCGAAAACTGTCAACATGTGATAAGCATATAGCGCAAATATGTTTTATTAATTCCATGTATTTATTGGGGTTCCATGTTGTGTAATAAATTGGAGTATTTTTGTTTTCAATATTATTAAAAAATTAAATGATTTTGAAATTCTTGGACATATAATAGATATACTTTTCATATTATTATAAAAAAAAAATATTTTG
>NW_020439007.1:1272594-1274495 GCF_000699045.2 Agrilus planipennis | reverse complement strand
ATTTTTACTGACTTTAGGCATATTCACTGCCGAAAGTCAGTTAAAAGTTTTCCATATTATTCGTTATTTCTTATTTTATTCAAAGTTTTTGGTCAAATTCCAAATTTTCTCTCAAACCGTATACTTTTTTTTAGTATAGATAGTATTTATTTATTCCATGATATGCTGTAATACCTAATTAATTACGAATTTCTAATTTTATGTACTCTTGCCTCCGATTGTACCTCCCAAACATCCTTAATCCAAATTTTCTCTAACTTGAACATTTAGTTCGGTTTAGGGATGTTTGACTGTACATGTTTTATATTATTTTAAAACATGCACAACATTTCTATTTCTCTATGCATACTATCATTATTTATTTTACCATGCATAGACAGTGTAGAAAGTAAGTAGCACTTTGTGACATGCTTTTTCCAGACAGAACCCATATTTAAAAATAAACCTGGGACAATAATGAGCCCATAAATATGTACTAAGAAAAATAATCTTGTTATTTTGTTCGATACTTAATGTGTTCACATTACAGTGGCTAGACAGACAGCAAAATGTGCCAATTTTTGCTTTTCATTTCTTTCAAACAAAACAGGTCAAAATCCACAAGAAAAAGCGATGTATTTTCGATGCTTATTTGCAATGTGATACAGAACAGATCTTCTAAAGTAGATTTGACTGAAATTTTTAATAGATGTAATTTACAAACTAATTAATTTTTACACCACCTATAAAACCAATTAACTTATAAAATGTATTTTTTCAGAAACCAGTCCATACCGTGTGGTGATTAGGGTGAGTTTTTAATATTTTTCTATATCCTGTAGTTACTTCTATTTATTTTGTTTAAATGTATTGCAAATATTTTACGACAAACTTCGTTTGAAACGGAACACATGGACACGTGCACCCGATGGGTATTATTATTCTTTTCCCCTCAGATTTGTGCTAAACAACCCACTTTTCACCCCAATTCCTCCCTTTTCACTTAGTCAGTCGCCAGAGGGGTTGCGACTCTTATTAAGTTTCGTCCACGTGTGTTAAATTGAACTCTGAGATTTGTCAAGTTTCATGCACTGATATAGTGGAGGAGGTCCGTCGTTATTACCACCGGGACTCTATCGTAGTTGGCGTCGCGTCGGTGACGGAAGTTCTATCCGTTTTAATTAACTGCACCCGGTAATTGCTTTAAATTACTCAATATTGAAACTCATCAACGCTGATACAGTTACACAAATTAGTACGTTTATCATAATATGCAATAATGACGATCAAGTTTTTAGAAACGAATTAAAATAATAATTAAATTGGTATTTACATAAATAGGTCTGCAGACTGGACTTAAGAGTAGGTGTGCGATTTCTTGTAAGAAATACAGTTATGAATATAGGTACTTATAATCGAAGTTTTTATGTAATTATATAAGGTGTTCGAAAACAGTTCATATATATGTCTGGTATTTTTTTTTTAAAAAAATTTTAGCAATAAGATATCGTTTTTATAAGGAAAATGGAAGCGGTATTGATGCAAGAATATGGAATGAAAATAATAAAACAAAAAATTTGGTATATAAAGGATTCAAAAGTAGGGCTAGAGCTAATACAAATCACTACGTAGTATAAATCAAAGTCGCTTTCCCGCTGTCTGTCCCTATGTATGCTTAAATCTTTAAAACTACGCAACGGATTTTGATGCGGTTTTTTTTTAAAAGATAGAGTGGTTTAAGAGGAAGGTTTATATGTATAATACATGCATAATATAGTAGGGAAACACTGATAATTTTAGAGGTTTCTAATGTGATGTCGTAAATAAACACATTTTTTGGGCTTACATTGCAAACGCTGGCTGAACCCTACGAGATAGATCAAAATAATGTACTACAATATTGTACATCTTAAAAGGGTCTA
>NW_020439007.1:1243408-1271098 GCF_000699045.2 Agrilus planipennis | reverse complement strand
ATTCAAATTCACTAAATGGTTATCGAGGAAAAAATGAAAAATTAGCTGAAAATCTCGTTTTTACTTGATAATATAATGATAATATTTATAATTGTCTGAAATAAATGCAATTTTAAAGTTTTAATTATTATTTAAACATATTAAAAAGTTTTACGCTCATTATTAATGCAGATTGAAACTAAATATTTTTTTGTTTCGAATTTGAAATTAAGGCATATTCACTGCCAAAAGTCAGTTAAAAATTTTCCATATTATTCGTTATTTCTTATTTTATTCAAAGTTTTTGGTCAAATTCCAAATTTTCTCTCAAACCGTATACTTTTTCTTTAGTATAGACAGTATTTATTATTTACCTCATGATATGCTGCAAAACCTAATTAATCACGAATTTCTAATTTTACGTACTCTTGTCTCCGATTGTAATTCTCCCAAACATCCTTAAGACATCAACGCGAGCGAAGCCGCGGGTAATAATGTCGAGTAAACAATATACCTAGTGTTAACTAAAAGGCTTTTGTTGTAAATTTATCAGCACGGTTTGTGTTCAATATATCTATGTATTGTATACACCTAATAGTAAAGGTTACAATAATCGTTTCCCATGAAAATCACTCGAATAGAAATTCACCGTTAGACCGGAGAGATAGAAATAAGAAGAATGGCAAAAATGACTTTTGCAAAGCGTTAAATTCCTTCCTAACAATCGAACCAAATGGCCTGCTTGATCGTAAGCGATTCATCGGACAGACTGGAGCGGAACAATTTATAATGATGATTATTTATTCAAATAAACATAATTTATTTGATTTGCATCGCTGCCATCCTCTTGTTTTTTTATACGAGATACGTCCGAAACGTTTCAATTTCAGAATTTGCTGCTGACGTACCAAGACGGTTACAGAATAGATAAAAACAAATTATTATAGATGATAGTCATAGTTACAATTAGAAAAAATTAATAAGAGTGTTGCTAGAGGGCGAGGGCGTAACTTTTTCTAAGAAAGTTGTTTGTCTTGTTTGTACTTTTTTAAACATTCTCCTAATTCTATAAGACATTAAAGTTCTCTCAAGATATGTAGGTGTAACTGGAGTGGCTTATAGAACAACATTCTGGAATTAATTGACGATTATAATGTTTAACTAAAAGATGAAAAGGTTGCTTAGATTTGATATTCGATGTCTTTAATTAAAAATAGTTTGTTTTCACTAAACAATTGCAAAAAACTAGGGCGGGTTTAAACGTCTATATTCGGTCGTATAATTGGTTGCATGTACATAAATTAAAGGATGGAAAGGTTGTTTAGGTCGAACGCTTTCGATGTCTAAAATGCTTTAATAAGAATATATGTTTTGACTAAAAAATTGCAATTGTTATATTTGTACATTCCAATGACATTTAATAATAATCGCTGTATTTTTGATGTTGTACGATTGTACAATTATTAAATATGTCACCAAAATTAAAATATAAATGTAAAAAATTAGTATATGGGTTTCGGTTCCATCGAGAACAGTATCCACTGCCCAAATTTGGACGGGCACTACCAGTTTAATATACTGATATATCTTTTTTAACCTCGACAAATGTAGCTTTAGAAGGAGTACAATGAAAGCTGATGATCATCACGCATCAGGACAAAATTTTTCTTTTTTATAAATAATATATACTTTAAAATAATTTGAAGTGGTCTGTATTCTGTCGAAACTGCCAGATGCGAATCCGCGATTTCGATCTGCTGTCAGCGACGCGCTCATGAGATCCAAAAAGATCGAAATCGCGATCCGCGTCTGGCAGTTTCGACAGAATACAGACCACTTCGAATTATTTTATTCGATTATGGTAACGTGCCTATCATGTTGAGGTTAGCTACGCCAGGATTAGTTTCAGCAAGTAGATATCCATATATTTAAATGGACCTTGTTGGAGCATATGTAATCCTAAAATGTAGCATTGTACTACAGATGGCGTTTACCGCGCCATTTGTGGTATTTTCTAAAACGTGCTGTTAAGACAGCAGGTAAAAGTTGGTCTTTGTTCTGTCGGAGTTGCCTGCGACGCGCTGATGAGTTCCAAAAAGATCGAAATCGCGATCCGCGTCTGGCAGTTTCGACAGAATACAGACCACTTCGAATTATTTTATTCGATTATGGTAACGTGCCTATCATGTTGAGGTTAGCTACGCCAGGATTAGTTTCAGCAAGTAGATATCCATATATTTAAATGGACCTTGTTGGAGCATATGTAATCCTAAAATGTAGCATTGTACTACAGATGGCGTTTACCGCGCCATTTGTGGTATTTTCTAAAACGTGCTGTTAAGACAGCAGGTAAAAGTTGGTCTTTGTTCTGTCGGAGTTGCCTGCGACGCGCTGATGAGTTCCAAAAAGATCGAAATCGCGATCCGCGTCTGGCAGTTTCGACAGAATACAGACCACTTCGAATTATTTTATTCGATTATGGTAACGTGCCTATCATGTTGAGGTTAGCTACGCCAGGATTAGTTTCAGCAAGTAGATATCCATATATTTAAATGGACCTTGTTGGAGCATATGTAATCCTAAAATGTAGCATTGTACTACAGATGGCGTTTACCGCGCCATTTGTGGTATTTTCTAAAACGTGCTGTTAAGACAGCAGGTAAAAGTTGGTCTTTGTTCTGTCGGAGTTGCCTGCGACGCGCTGATGAGTTCCAAAAAGATCGAAATCGCGATCCGCGTCTGGCAGTTTCGACAGAATACAGACCACTTCGAATTATTTTATTCGATTATGGTAACGTGCCTATCATGTTGAGGTTAGCTACGCCAGGATTAGTTTCAGCAAGTAGATATCCATATATTTAAATGGACCTTGTTGGAGCATATGTAATCCTAAAATGTAGCATTGTACTACAGATGGCGTTTACCGCGCCATTTGTGGTATTTTCTAAAACGTGCTGTTAAGACAGCAGGTAAAAGTTGGTCTTTGTTCTGTCGGAGTTGCCTGCGACGCGCTGATGAGTTCCAAAAAGATCGAAATCGCGATCCGCGTCTGGCAGTTTCGACAGAATACAGACCACTTCGAATTATTTTATTCGATTATGGTAACGTGCCTATCATGTTGAGGTTAGCTACGCCAGGATTAGTTTCAGCAAGTAGATATCCATATATTTAAATGGACCTTGTTGGAGCATATGTAATCCTAAAATGTAGCATTGTACTACAGATGGCGTTTACCGCGCCATTTGTGGTATTTTCTAAAACGTGCTGTTAAGACAGCAGGTAAAAGTTGGTCTTTGTTCTGTCGGAGTTGCCTGCGACGCGCTGATGAGTTCCAAAAAGATCGAAATCGCGATCCGCGTCTGGCAGTTTCGACAGAATACAGACCACTTCGAATTATTTTATTCGATTATGGTAACGTGCCTATCATGTTGAGGTTAGCTACGCCAGGATTAGTTTCAGCAAGTAGATATCCATATATTTAAATGGACCTTGTTGGAGCATATGTAATCCTAAAATGTAGCATTGTACTACAGATGGCGTTTACCGCGCCATTTGTGGTATTTTCTAAAACGTGCTGTTAAGACAGCAGGTAAAAGTTGGTCTTTGTTCTGTCGGAGTTGCCTGCGACGCGCTGATGAGTTCCAAAAAGATCGAAATCGCGATCCGCGTCTGGCAGTTTCGACAGAATACAGACCACTTCGAATTATTTTATTCGATTATGGTAACGTGCCTATCATGTTGAGGTTAGCTACGCCAGGATTAGTTTCAGCAAGTAGATATCCATATATTTAAATGGACCTTGTTGGAGCATATGTAATCCTAAAATGTAGCATTGTACTACAGATGGCGTTTACCGCGCCATTTGTGGTATTTTCTAAAACGTGCTGTTAAGACAGCAGGTAAAAGTTGGTCTTTGTTCTGTCGGAGTTGCCTGCGACGCGCTGATGAGTTCCAAAAAGATCGAAATCGCGATCCGCGTCTGGCAGTTTCGACAGAATACAGACCACTTCGAATTATTTTATTCGATTATGGTAACGTGCCTATCATGTTGAGGTTAGCTACGCCAGGATTAGTTTCAGCAAGTAGATATCCATATATTTAAATGGACCTTGTTGGAGCATATGTAATCCTAAAATGTAGCATTGTACTACAGATGGCGTTTACCGCGCCATTTGTGGTATTTTCTAAAACGTGCTGTTAAGACAGCAGGTAAAAGTTGGTCTTTGTTCTGTCGGAGTTGCCTGCGACGCGCTGATGAGTTCCAAAAAGATCGAAATCGCGATCCGCGTCTGGCAGTTTCGACAGAATACAGACCACTTCGAATTATTTTATTCGATTATGGTAACGTGCCTATCATGTTGAGGTTAGCTACGCCAGGATTAGTTTCAGCAAGTAGATATCCATATATTTAAATGGACCTTGTTGGAGCATATGTAATCCTAAAATGTAGCATTGTACTACAGATGGCGTTTACCGCGCCATTTGTGGTATTTTCTAAAACGTGCTGTTAAGACAGCAGGTAAAAGTTGGTCTTTGTTCTGTCGGAGTTGCCTGCGACGCGCTGATGAGTTCCAAAAAGATCGAAATCGCGATCCGCGTCTGGCAGTTTCGACAGAATACAGACCACTTCGAATTATTTTATTCGATTATGGTAACGTGCCTATCATGTTGAGGTTAGCTACGCCAGGATTAGTTTCAGCAAGTAGATATCCATATATTTAAATGGACCTTGTTGGAGCATATGTAATCCTAAAATGTAGCATTGTACTACAGATGGCGTTTACCGCGCCATTTGTGGTATTTTCTAAAACGTGCTGTTAAGACAGCAGGTAAAAGTTGGTCTTTGTTCTGTCGGAGTTGCCTGCGACGCGCTGATGAGTTCCAAAAAGATCGAAATCGCGATCCGCGTCTGGCAGTTTCGACAGAATACAGACCACTTCGAATTATTTTATTCGATTATGGTAACGTGCCTATCATGTTGAGGTTAGCTACGCCAGGATTAGTTTCAGCAAGTAGATATCCATATATTTAAATGGACCTTGTTGGAGCATATGTAATCCTAAAATGTAGCATTGTACTACAGATGGCGTTTACCGCGCCATTTGTGGTATTTTCTAAAACGTGCTGTTAAGACAGCAGGTAAAAGTTGGTCTTTGTTCTGTCGGAGTTGCCTGCGACGCGCTGATGAGTTCCAAAAAGATCGAAATCGCGATCCGCGTCTGGCAGTTTCGACAGAATACAGACCACTTCGAATTATTTTATTCGATTATGGTAACGTGCCTATCATGTTGAGGTTAGCTACGCCAGGATTAGTTTCAGCAAGTAGATATCCATATATTTAAATGGACCTTGTTGGAGCATATGTAATCCTAAAATGTAGCATTGTACTACAGATGGCGTTTACCGCGCCATTTGTGGTATTTTCTAAAACGTGCTGTTAAGACAGCAGGTAAAAGTTGGTCTTTGTTCTGTCGGAGTTGCCTGCGACGCGCTGATGAGTTCCAAAAAGATCGAAATCGCGATCCGCGTCTGGCAGTTTCGACAGAATACAGACCACTTCGAATTATTTTATTCGATTATGGTAACGTGCCTATCATGTTGAGGTTAGCTACGCCAGGATTAGTTTCAGCAAGTAGATATCCATATATTTAAATGGACCTTGTTGGAGCATATGTAATCCTAAAATGTAGCATTGTACTACAGATGGCGTTTACCGCGCCATTTGTGGTATTTTCTAAAACGTGCTGTTAAGACAGCAGGTAAAAGTTGGTCTTTGTTCTGTCGGAGTTGCCTGCGACGCGCTGATGAGTTCCAAAAAGATCGAAATCGCGATCCGCGTCTGGCAGTTTCGACAGAATACAGACCACTTCGAATTATTTTATTCGATTATGGTAACGTGCCTATCATGTTGAGGTTAGCTACGCCAGGATTAGTTTCAGCAAGTAGATATCCATATATTTAAATGGACCTTGTTGGAGCATATGTAATCCTAAAATGTAGCATTGTACTACAGATGGCGTTTACCGCGCCATTTGTGGTATTTTCTAAAACGTGCTGTTAAGACAGCAGGTAAAAGTTGGTCTTTGTTCTGTCGGAGTTGCCTGCGACGCGCTGATGAGTTCCAAAAAGATCGAAATCGCGATCCGCGTCTGGCAGTTTCGACAGAATACAGACCACTTCGAATTATTTTATTCGATTATGGTAACGTGCCTATCATGTTGAGGTTAGCTACGCCAGGATTAGTTTCAGCAAGTAGATATCCATATATTTAAATGGACCTTGTTGGAGCATATGTAATCCTAAAATGTAGCATTGTACTACAGATGGCGTTTACCGCGCCATTTGTGGTATTTTCTAAAACGTGCTGTTAAGACAGCAGGTAAAAGTTGGTCTTTGTTCTGTCGGAGTTGCCTGCGACGCGCTGATGAGTTCCAAAAAGATCGAAATCGCGATCCGCGTCTGGCAGTTTCGACAGAATACAGACCACTTCGAATTATTTTATTCGATTATGGTAACGTGCCTATCATGTTGAGGTTAGCTACGCCAGGATTAGTTTCAGCAAGTAGATATCCATATATTTAAATGGACCTTGTTGGAGCATATGTAATCCTAAAATGTAGCATTGTACTACAGATGGCGTTTACCGCGCCATTTGTGGTATTTTCTAAAACGTGCTGTTAAGACAGCAGGTAAAAGTTGGTCTTTGTTCTGTCGGAGTTGCCTGCGACGCGCTGATGAGTTCCAAAAAGATCGAAATCGCGATCCGCGTCTGGCAGTTTCGACAGAATACAGACCACTTCGAATTATTTTATTCGATTATGGTAACGTGCCTATCATGTTGAGGTTAGCTACGCCAGGATTAGTTTCAGCAAGTAGATATCCATATATTTAAATGGACCTTGTTGGAGCATATGTAATCCTAAAATGTAGCATTGTACTACAGATGGCGTTTACCGCGCCATTTGTGGTATTTTCTAAAACGTGCTGTTAAGACAGCAGGTAAAAGTTGGTCTTTGTTCTGTCGGAGTTGCCTGCGACGCGCTGATGAGTTCCAAAAAGATCGAAATCGCGATCCGCGTCTGGCAGTTTCGACAGAATACAGACCACTTCGAATTATTTTATTCGATTATGGTAACGTGCCTATCATGTTGAGGTTAGCTACGCCAGGATTAGTTTCAGCAAGTAGATATCCATATATTTAAATGGACCTTGTTGGAGCATATGTAATCCTAAAATGTAGCATTGTACTACAGATGGCGTTTACCGCGCCATTTGTGGTATTTTCTAAAACGTGCTGTTAAGACAGCAGGTAAAAGTTGGTCTTTGTTCTGTCGGAGTTGCCTGCGACGCGCTGATGAGTTCCAAAAAGATCGAAATCGCGATCCGCGTCTGGCAGTTTCGACAGAATACAGACCACTTCGAATTATTTTATTCGATTATGGTAACGTGCCTATCATGTTGAGGTTAGCTACGCCAGGATTAGTTTCAGCAAGTAGATATCCATATATTTAAATGGACCTTGTTGGAGCATATGTAATCCTAAAATGTAGCATTGTACTACAGATGGCGTTTACCGCGCCATTTGTGGTATTTTCTAAAACGTGCTGTTAAGACAGCAGGTAAAAGTTGGTCTTTGTTCTGTCGGAGTTGCCTGCGACGCGCTGATGAGTTCCAAAAAGATCGAAATCGCGATCCGCGTCTGGCAGTTTCGACAGAATACAGACCACTTCGAATTATTTTATTCGATTATGGTAACGTGCCTATCATGTTGAGGTTAGCNGCTAGGACTAATAGAAAAATGATTTACATAAAACGAGTAGGCATCAGATCAAAAAATACAATATATCAAAATATTACTTATGTGATTGAAATATGAAAAACATGTCAGTGTTCGAAAACAACGCACGACCGCGATGTGACGCTTCAGACAACTGAGCGGGACGCGAAATGTAATGCTTGGTTATGATCAGATGACATAGTTCATACACTGTCGAAGAGTTTTCGGTAGTTAGTCTACCTACCCCTATAGTCAACTATCCCCGGTCTCCCCTACATCAAAATTAATTTTAATAAATAGACTTGTAGTAGAAATTGGTGCAACTGAGATAGCTGATGATAGGATATTTCGGAATTAGGTGAAGATTCTCGATTAAAATTTTAGGGATCTGTAAGTAGGGTCCCTATTGTGCTAGCCAAAGTGTCTCATGTAAACACAATAAGGCTGCCCTATATGACACACAAAGGGCATATGACGCCATGTCCCATTCGCCATTAAATTAAAATCGAATTATATTAGCTGATAATTTTCAAATATGACACAATCTCAAGTTTCTATAAAGTTTATCTAAAAAAACTAAGTTAATGTTTGCTTTAATCGAATCCTCATAAGGCATCAGATGATAAGATTTATAGAAAAATCTCTACCTCCACACGCTAAGCTAATAGGCATTCACTTTACAAATCTAATCAGTTTAAAACATCCAACGAAAGAATTAAACTAATTATAAAGGGTTTGTTTTTGATATCCCAAGAGTTTGTCGTTTGATCGAAATTTTTAATTGAATATCACCAATCTTTCGACTTGTTGAGGGTATTTAAACGTAAATTCAGCCGTCGAAGGGTCACACATATATTTTACTACCGCTGTGGGATATGTAATAAAATAAAATTTACCTTCGAAATAAGGGTGGTTCGACCAAAAGGAGGTGAAAATCGTTTTCAGACGAAACCTCCCGATCTCTATGGTGGACGGCACATTTAAAACTTCTTGAACGTTTACCGGTCATCTGAAACAAAAAATACTTTCATAAATAATTTTCCCTTACTTTATGGATTTTCTTTCAAAAAATGTACATAATAAAAGTCGAGGTACGAAGGAACCTATGCGAAGAATGCTGGAAGTATTTTTACACTACCTAATCAATAAGCATTGTGTAATGGTGTCACAACCCCACACCCTTTACTTTATGGACTTATGAATTATTCTAATGTAGAAAAGATCCTTGATCCCTTGGAATATTAACATAATCAATAACTCAAGTAGAGGGTTGCTAAGGACTGTTTTTAAAGCGACTAAAAGAAGAGGGGACAATCAATTCTAAGACGATTCCATCGCCAATTGCGAACCAAATTTAGCAATTTTTTTTAATTGGATAGGCTATATCGCAAAGGTAGTACCATTGAAATTTGAAAAAAATTTTCTACCTCCAAGGGTAGAACATTAGATGATAAAAAAAATGGTTGGAGAAGGTAACGTAACCTCTTCGTTTCAATTGCAATTAGTATTTTTCTATTTTATCTGACACGTATTTGGAATTAATGTACCTGATGAAATATTTCTTAAGACTTTACCCCGTACGAATCTTTTTGAGTCAATAATAAGCGATCTGCTATCGCGTGCTCGTGATCATCCCCTCAGCTTAGTGTGACGGTAATAAATATTTCAAGAAGAAACGCAAACCACCACACAACCACCCCAAACCTAAGCCCATGTTGGTCGTGCGGAGAACCCCCAGACTACTATAGTGGAATCCATACATCACTGTCCGTTTTTACCCCGGAAGGTTGTGCAGATATTTTAATAAGAAATGGCGAGGGTGTATGCTAGACATTCAACTGATAAATTATATGAACGGGGACTTTAAATTCGCCAATTTAAGTATATTTATGAGGGCTAGCAAATAATAAAGGCTCTTGTTGGGATCAAAGATCGATTTTCCGTCATTGTCTATATGTACTCTACTAAATGGAAATCGTACAAAATTATGAAAATCTTTAGATCAAAATTGGTCTTCAAAATTTGAATTTTTATAATAGGAAAACATCAAAGTTGGCTTCTTATTACTATGATGAAGTTTTTTGGTTCTACAATATTAAGTTAAGGCAATATGTCGTCATCTTCTGATATTTACTGATCTTTGAAACGCGTGGCAATTTCGATAAATTGCTTCCCTCAGGATTACGCAGAAGGCATTCTTCAGTCTACTTTTATAGGAATCGTGGGAAAATGTGGGTGTTGATTGGGGTAAGAAAGATAACACAGATGAAATGAAGACAGGAGAGAAGTTAAAAATTATCTATAGACTATTGCTAATGCTCCAGCATTTGCCTAAGGGATCGAAAAAAAAGAACAATTGAAAAAACTTTGAGTAGAGTAGACGCACTCGGAATCGAACCAACGTCCTCCCGAATACTACGCAATGACCTAAACCTCGAGGCATGCCGCTCGGCCCTGTCCTTCATCCTTGGAAGTTACCAATGGATAAAAAAATTTAAAACCCGATATAGACCAACATTTTTGCTTTCCGGTCCATTGCCAGTGGCTAGGCGATCGGGCTGACGGACCTCGCGTAGCATGGGCCTTGCTGCACACGTTGATTGTATGTAACCCTCGTAGGTGGTTAGTCGGTGGCGGTGGCTGTGGTCACTGCCGCACTGCGCCGTTGTATTTATTGCATTGCGTGAATTGCATTTGCCACCCGGAATATGGCGGTCGGATCCCATCATGAATATGCACACATTCTCGTCTGTGCCGTGTGTGTGTGTGTGTGTGTGTGTGTGTGTGTGTGTGTGTGTGTGTNTAAATATATGAAATCCTATGACATTGTTAGTTACTTAATAGTGGATTAATATGCAATATTAATTTGAAATCATTTTTTCGATTTTTTTATTTACCCACTACAAACTACCTCAAATTAATTAATTGTTCACAATTTTTTATTAACTTATGTTTGATGTCTTGTCATTTCAAAGGAATGTAACTGCAAAATTACCGTAACCGCTGACATGAATTTTACAAAGGTTATGTATGGTAATTCTGGAACTAACTTCGTCTTTATTTGATCACGATATTCCAACGGTTCCGAAATTCGAATAAATAACACTACCCCAGTTTTAGGTACAGTTTAATTATTATTTAATAGATGGTATGACGGTTAGATATCTACGACATACCAAATAGTACACACCAAGAAATGCGCACGTGTTTTTAGCTATCAATTAGACTCCAATATTTTTGCAAGAAACAATAATTAACTTATTTGCAATTTAATTTTATGTGCATAAAACAAACTTGCCAGTAATTCCGGCCGGGAAAATGCATGTGTAATGTCTATCCATCTAATCGTAAGCTTAACGGAACTTGAATTAATTATCATTTCTCTGTACCTAATAAATGCTAAGAACTCGTACCTACAGGTATCTAAATTAAAAAAACGAAGGTTGCCCCACAGCTTCGACAGATACATTTATTGTGCCGATCTATATCCTGGTTACTTACAAATATATTATCGCCGGTTAATCATTGTAAGTAGTATGAAACTTCGCGTTTGTGTTTCAAAAACTGTAACAAGAATTAACTGAATAATTTACACGTTTAAATGTACAAACGAAAGCATATTAACACTGTTATGCATGGTCGATACGCCACTGGAATATTTTCATTTATTAAGATGGGTCAATTAATTGTTGATGTGTTACTTATCGTTTTCATTGCAATTTTATGTTCTTTTCTCTTAATTAAATGCCAGAGAATACAAAGCAGATAAATACTAGATTTTGCTTTACTAACCTCTACTAATGTGATTATGATAATAAACAGGGGCGGCGGACAGCAACTGTAATGATCGGCGTAATATTTTCGGTCGCGTTCATCTGTCAGGAATTCATCGGCGATTATTCGAACCATCCTGCAACAAAAACGAACACTAATTACTTTTGAGGCTAGATTTTCATTATCAAATTTTTGGTAAAACAAATAATATAGATATCTTATAATTAGATTGGCCAATAGATGTAAAAAATGCCTGTAATAAAAAGGAAAATCACTCTAATTCAAAGTCCTTCAAGATGGAACATTCAGATCATAGTGGAAATCAATATGACGTATTTCGATTTCATTACTAGTTTTTCCGCTAGAGGTTACCATTAGAGTGATATTTCTTCCTTAAAGAAGGGATAGAGGGAATATCAATATAGGAGACGAAACATTAGAAGTGGCTGATTTTCAGTACCTAGGAAGTTAGATAATTCAGGATGGAAGGAGTAGTAGGGATATAAAGCAGAGGAAAGCGCAGGACCGAGTTATCTACAAGTCACTTAAAGGCGTATGTATGGAGCGCGGCGCTGTACGGGTGCGAAACATGGACGATGGGCGCGGCGGAAAAGAAAAGGTTAGAAGCGTTCGAAATGTGGTGTTACAGACGAATGATGAGGATAACGCGGATAGAGAATGTAAGAAATGAAGAGGTATGAAAAAGAATAGGAGAGCAGAGGACTCTTTGAGAGTCAATAACAAATAGGCTGGTAGAACACCTTCTCAGGCATGAAGGGCTAGTCATATTAAAAGTAGAAGTTAAAAGAAGCAGAGGTAGATTTAGATAAGATTACTGGTCACAAATAGTCAAGGATGTGGGATGTTCTAGTTTTAGGGAAATGCGAAGATTAGCTCAGGATAGGAAAGAAAGTGGAGGCGCGTGTCCAACCAGTCTTAGGACTGACGACCTTATGATGATGAAATAATGCTTCTATCAGTTGATTTCTACATATAACAATAGGTACAGCGTATTTCTAACAGAATTTTTACCATTTATAAATGATACGGAAATAAATGCAGTATTTAGTAAGGAGATACAACTAAATAAATTTAATTTTAGAAACGCTCATAAAATTTATAAACGTTTCAGTGTTATTGAACTTAATTAGGAGCGTCTACAGCACTGTCATTGTTCGAAGGGGACCATGCGAAAAAAAGTTTTGGTTTCGAGGCAGAAAATAATTATTATTTAACGTTTTTGTGATTGCAAATCTTTTATGTCGCGTTGGATCCTAAACAATAATTATTAAAAAGTTTTTAAACTCATCTGGATTTTGTACTTTGCTATAGTTCTCATATTTTAGCAATTTTTTGTTTCCAAAAGCTGGGGTTGCCGCTTGGAAATTATAACTCATACTAAATTGCAGTAAAGAACATGTGATGCACATGAAACTTTTGGGAATAATTGGCAAAGATGTGTATACTGTTCTCAAGAATTCTGACCACGGAGATTTAGTTATACTTAGATCGTAATGATAATAGATAATTACAGGTTGATGATTTTTTTTTCACTTTACCACAGACACGAAAACAACTACTGAAGTAGACTTTTTACAACAGCTTACAATTCAATTATCAGTAATTATAATATTATTTGGTATTATTACCGCGTATACAGAGTGTCTCACAATTATAATGCTTCAAACGTTGCCAGCGATTTTATTTTAAAAAATAATCATGGGCGTAGCTGGAAATTTCTTCTAGATGGCAAATTTTCAATGCTATACGTTTATATACGTATGTGTATGGATGTAATGTCATGATCACATATGTATGAGGTTTAAAACGTTTAGGTCATGGGGTTATTGCGTGTTGTAAAGTTTCGAGGTTAAAAAAGCGTCGGTTTAATGTGTTTGGTTTCTATGTTTTTAAAGTTTATGTCGGTATCGTGACTCGTCATAGCCTTTCCCGGGGGGTGCATTGAAACTGCTAGGACGGTACTGCCCCTACCAAACGTACGTTGAAAAATGCTTCCTAAGAAAAACTACTGACAATAGGAAAGTTTTCATTTTGGTACCTAAAAAGACGGCGTCGTCAGGTCGGCGTCGGTCGGAGCCCTTGAAGACGTCCGGCGTCGTTGACGTCGCGTTAAAAGGGGGGTAGGCGTCGTTTTTGGTTACGGCGCATCGTCTCGAGCGGACGCGAACGGGATTCCAGAGCGGAAACACGAAAACAATCACAAAAGGAACAAGCGGCGCACAAGGCCCGCTCTAATGGGTGACATCTCGTACAGAAATAGTCGGGCGTCGCGACGGAACACCGAGGGTCTAATATCATTCCCGTCCGTCGACTGTCAGCGTAATTACTCCGCCTTTCTCTTTTTTTTTTATTGTTCTGTTCGCGCGAGAAAGGAAGATGTCTAAAAGACGGTCGAATTCGCACATTATTTGAACTGAATATAAATTTAAATTGTACAAAATTTGCAATTCTATACCTAAAACAAAAGAAAATGCAATCCATAATCGAGTCTTATAAATAACATGCTTAAAACTGAAGAAAAAGTTTGATCAACATTGACACCCCCTACCGGAAAAAGTAGCCATGACATCACCACCCCCACAATTCCATTCTTCAATAACCTCAGAGGATTGGATTGGTTTTAAATATGTATATTAATTTTAAATATGTCAATTTGTACTTAAATACTGGTATGGAACCGTCATTTTGTTCAATTCGCTCTTGGTCGGCCTGTATTTTTTCTTTTAGATGAGCAGTTAGCTGGCAATTTTTGTTAATAAATGACACACGTATCTAATATTAACCATTTAAAGTAAAAGAGGTGCTGATAACATCATTACCATTTGAAATATCATCAAATTGGTCATGTAGAAATTAATTATGCGGAAGAAAATATGAGCCGACGTTTCAAGATTCCGGCCCCCTGTCGATGTGAGTATGTATATAAATAAGCAGGTTGTAAAGAGAGCCCGTAAAGCCACGGTAATAATGAATAGAGCCCAGGAGACGAAAGAAGCGGCGATAATAGATAGATGAATAGATAAATGGGCTCGTACGAAGACGGATAGGTCGGTAATTTGCTTAGACGCCGTTCGTTGAAAATGTACAAGGCACAGAGTGAGATGGAAGGCGGCAAGCGTGAGCATACGGTCATGCATCATTAGCAGTTATAACTTATACGATGGTTGAAACTACGTTTTAATCAATTATGTATTGGAGATATTTGAAGAACACATGAGGAAAACGGAATTTCCAATTCGAAATATCTGCAACTTAAGATTAATAATAAGATCATCATCATGATCATATGGTCGTCAGTCCTAAGACTGGTTGGACACGCACTTCCACTCTTTCCTATCTTGAGCTAATCTTCGCATTTCCCTAAAACTAGAACATCCCACATCCTTAACTATTTGCGAACAGTAATCTAGGTCTTCCTGTACCTCTCCTAACTCCCGTTTCTGCCTCTAATATGTCTCTCACTAGACCTTAATGCCTGAGAAGGTGTGTCTGTTCTCTTAATCTTTCTAATATCTCTCCATTTCTAACCTTCTCTGTCCACGGTATCCTCATCATTCGCCTGTAACACCACATTTCGAACTCTTCTAACCTTCTCTTTTCCGCCGAGCCCACTGTCTATGTTTCGCACCCGTACAGCGCCGTGCTTCAAACATACACATTTAAAAACCTTTTTCGAATTTCTAAATTAATCGTTCGCGAGCATAGAAGTGACTTCTTTTTATTGAAGGCGACTCAACCCCGCGCTATCCTCTGCTTTATATCCGTACTACTCCTTCCGTTTTGACTTATCTGACTTCCTAGATACAAAAAATCGGTAACTTCTTCTAATTTTTCGTCTCCTATCTTTATATTAGCTCTTTCCCTACTTTTCCTTCCCTTGCATACCTGTTTTTATTTATTTTCGTATATTTTCATACAGTACTGTTTTGTCAATACTGATAATAACATAATCTTCGCATTTCAGTAATACAATCTAAGTCAACCTTTACTCCTGTTTTTGCCTCTGTCACCAATCAGCCCTTCATGCCTGACAAAGTGTCCTACCAATCTATTTCTTATCGACTTCCATAGCGTCCTNTGTGCAGATATTTTAATAAGAAATGGCGAGGGTGTATGCTAGACATTCAACTGATAAATTATATGAACGGGGACTTTAAATTCGCCAATTTAAGTATATTTATGAGGGCTAGCAAATAATAAAGGCTCTTGTTGGGATCAAAGATCGATTTTCCGTCATTGTCTATATGTACTCTACTAAATGGAAATCGTACAAAATTATGAAAATCTTTAGATCAAAATTGGTCTTCAAAATTTGAATTTTTATAATAGGAAAACATCAAAGTTGGCTTCTTATTACTATGATGAAGTTTTTTGGTTCTACAATATTAAGTTAAGGCAATATGTCGTCATCTTCTGATATTTACTGATCTTTGAAACGCGTGGCAATTTCGATAAATTGCTTCCCTCAGGATTACGCAGAAGGCATTCTTCAGTCTACTTTTATAGGAATCGTGGGAAAATGTGGGTGTTGATTGGGGTAAGAAAGATAACACAGATGAAATGAAGACAGGAGAGAAGTTAAAAATTATCTATAGACTATTGCTAATGCTCCAGCATTTGCCTAAGGGATCGAAAAAAAAGAACAATTGAAAAAACTTTGAGTAGAGTAGACGCACTCGGAATCGAACCAACGTCCTCCCGAATACTACGCAATGACCTAAACCTCGAGGCATGCCGCTCGGCCCTGTCCTTCATCCTTGGAAGTTACCAATGGATAAAAAAATTTAAAACCCGATATAGACCAACATTTTTGCTTTCCGGTCCATTGCCAGTGGCTAGGCGATCGGGCTGACGGACCTCGCGTAGCATGGGCCTTGCTGCACACGTTGATTGTATGTAACCCTCGTAGGTGGTTAGTCGGTGGCGGTGGCTGTGGTCACTGCCGCACTGCGCCGTTGTATTTATTGCATTGCGTGAATTGCATTTGCCACCCGGAATATGGCGGTCGGATCCCATCATGAATATGCACACATTCTCGTCTGTGCCGTGTGTGTGTGTGTGTGTGTGTGTGTGTGTACGTATAGCGACGACGATGGCGACCCCACCGCGACTGCATCGGGTTCAACATTATTTGCATAATCGTTTATTAGAGAAGGTCGACGGGCCGTGTCGCGAACTGCTGCTCTGGAATTCGGTTAAATGATACCGATGATGCCTCCGCGTTTATCACATATGAGAAACACAAAAAGGGATAACCGAAGAAGAGGTATTCTCCATTTTGATTCTTTTGGATACGATCTTCAACCATATAAAGCTTCCATTTCTTCCACTTATTTTGAAAATCTAGCGTGAAATCAAAGCCAGGAGAGATCCAAAAGGAGTTCAGCAATATACTTCGTCTTTTGAGCTGTCAGACAGAAATGGTTGATAAGTTTTGAACGGGTTGTCACCCATATTGATTCAAAAACCTTTTAAAAGATATCCCCAACCATGCATCTAAAGAATTTTTTAGTTTCCATTTCTTCCCCTTATCGTAAGAAAATCGTGTGGAATCAGGGACAGGACAGACAGACAAAAGGCGAATTCAGCAACACTTCCTGTTTTGAGTGGAACCAAAATTGGTAAAATATGACTTTTTGTGAAATGATTGACGTATAGTGCTTGATAAGTTTTGAAAGGATTTCCACTGTTGTGAAGTGACTAAAGGAATAAGACTCGAGCCCAGGAAGGATTAAGGGTTGACGTCAAAGTTGGATTTAGATTCATACGTAAACATGCAGCAGTCCATGTGGGATAAGGTCATAAAATTACAAGAATACACGACGTACATCTAAAGTAGAATATAAAAAGACTGGCTATAATCGTTATTTCCTGCATAAAATCAAACGCTTGATAAATTTTTACCATGTTTTAACATAATCAGACAGGAGGTCGACTTAAGTAAGTTATAATAAAACAAACGTTGATGGTTCATTTTATGACACGGCAATGATTGTAAGGTATGTAGACATCGGCCTCGCATACGGACACACACAAAAGTCCCGTGCGCTTCGGGTAAGTCCCTTCGCCCCTTCGCCGATGTTAACGCGATCACCGCTTGCCACACGCAAACCAACGAAACAGATCGACCGCCGACTGCGATGTGCGGTCCTGTCTTCGACGACCCGGGTCGTGGAAACGGCCAAGGCATGCGTCCGTCCTATCTAAAAGGCCTAATCAGCGAGATAAGTAAATAAATAAACCCGTGGTCCCTCCGCCTGATTGGGTATCCCGCTTCTTCGTCTCCCAACTCATTTTGCACCTAATGGCTTCATCAACGAGAGACTATCAGATAAACGAAATCGATGCAAGACATAAATCTGGTAGCTAGCAAGCTCTAGTGGTAGTTAAAGCGCTTCCACACTCATGAATACCGAACAGTTGTTACCGTATTCTAGCAATAACCACCGTTGCAGTTAGTGTAACACATTAAAATTAGTTGAAAACAGGTTAATGATCTACATCTACTTATGACAGCCGTTACAAATAATTTCGGTACACTCAATTCGATCTAGGCTGTTTTAATGAAGTAATTATGTAATTATATTAAGTATATATATGAAACACTTCCTCGCCAGGAATCGAACCCGGGACATTCGACATTACGCACAAATGCTCTAACCACTAAGCTACGAGAGATGATAACAGCAACAACGACAAACCGTGCTTATTAGGGTTCGATTCCCGGCGAGGGTATGACAGCAACAACAAATTTTTATTCCCTCACTAACCTTAGGTAGTGGCTAAAAAAATTGAAAACGAATTTTCACATTAATTATGTATTTTTCGTCCTAATTACTACAATACTCTGATAACCGGGTACCTGACAAAACCGCTATGGTTAATGATTCGTTCTTTCCATTAAATATCACCCTCATCAACGTCCCAAACCACATTGGGTATGGGTTGGCGTATTTTCAAATCGAGTTGAAACCTCGTGCAATACACTGGTGTTTTTATTTTTCAATTAATTCTTTCCATTAAATCAAAAATTGACAGCTTCCCATTTTAAAAGGAGGTGGAGATCCACAATGAGAGGGAATTTTATACCTCTGCAATTTTTTTCCATTTATTGCTTTCAACGTAAAACTACACAAAAAGTTTTTTATCTCACAATTTAAACGATTATTGTTGTTATTGTTGATAGGTAGGTACATGCACCTGTTTCATTTCCTTTTCATTTCCAAAACTCTATTTTAAAAATATCTTTAGCAGTTGCTTAAGACTGTTAATTAAAGGTTAACTGTCGGATTTAAAGCCTTGAGTTCCGTTACTTAACTGAAGATTTATGACGCGCTGTTCTCACATTATAAACAATTCTGAAATTGAGTAATGACAAAATGGAAACATTTTAGTTTCTAAAATAATATTATCGTTTCTTTGAGTCTAACGTTTCATAAGTTGAAGTTGTGAAATGCGATTTGAACGAATAATTAAAAAAATATGGACCTAAAAAGATTTAAAGGCGGAACAAAATATTTACCCCCGCATAGCGATCTAATCTCGATGACTAATAAGCTGACGAAGCTCGAGGGAGTTTGAAGGAGCTAAGCGATCCCTTTAGTGGAGTAGCGAGTCAAAGTTAGGTGTCAATGTTGGGGGCATCATTTGTCTCGGCTAGATTGATTAGCCGGGGTTTATTGTACCATACAACTACTGTACGGTCGCATTTTTCAAACCGACACTAATGGCAGGTGCGGACAAGACAATTAATTAATTGTAAGAACTCAGACCACTACTACAGTCTTAAAAAAATAAACCAAGAAATGAACATTAACAACTATCATCATAAGGTCGTCAGTCCTAAGACTGGTTAGACANACATCTACTTATGACAGCCGTTACAAATAATTTCGGTACACTCAATTCGATCTAGGCTGTTTTAATGAAGTAATTATGTAATTATATTAAGTATATATATGAAACACTTCCTCGCCAGGAATCGAACCCGGGACATTCGACATTACGCACAAATGCTCTAACCACTAAGCTACGAGAGATGATAACAGCAACAACGACAAACCGTGCTTATTAGGGTTCGATTCCCGGCGAGGGTATGACAGCAACAACAAATTTTTATTCCCTCACTAACCTTAGGTAGTGGCTAAAAAAATTGAAAACGAATTTTCACATTAATTATGTATTTTTCGTCCTAATTACTACAATACTCTGATAACCGGGTACCTGACAAAACCGCTATGGTTAATGATTCGTTCTTTCCATTAAATATCACCCTCATCAACGTCCCAAACCACATTGGGTATGGGTTGGCGTATTTTCAAATCGAGTTGAAACCTCGTGCAATACACTGGTGTTTTTATTTTTCAATTAATTCTTTCCATTAAATCAAAAATTGACAGCTTCCCATTTTAAAAGGAGGTGGAGATCCACAATGAGAGGGAATTTTATACCTCTGCAATTTTTTTCCATTTATTGCTTTCAACGTAAAACTACACAAAAAGTTTTTTATCTCACAATTTAAACGATTATTGTTGTTATTGTTGATAGGTAGGTACATGCACCTGTTTCATTTCCTTTTCATTTCCAAAACTCTATTTTAAAAATATCTTTAGCAGTTGCTTAAGACTGTTAATTAAAGGTTAACTGTCGGATTTAAAGCCTTGAGTTCCGTTACTTAACTGAAGATTTATGACGCGCTGTTCTCACATTATAAACAATTCTGAAATTGAGTAATGACAAAATGGAAACATTTTAGTTTCTAAAATAATATTATCGTTTCTTTGAGTCTAACGTTTCATAAGTTGAAGTTGTGAAATGCGATTTGAACGAATAATTAAAAAAATATGGACCTAAAAAGATTTAAAGGCGGAACAAAATATTTACCCCCGCATAGCGATCTAATCTCGATGACTAATAAGCTGACGAAGCTCGAGGGAGTTTGAAGGAGCTAAGCGATCCCTTTAGTGGAGTAGCGAGTCAAAGTTAGGTGTCAATGTTGGGGGCATCATTTGTCTCGGCTAGATTGATTAGCCGGGGTTTATTGTACCATACAACTACTGTACGGTCGCATTTTTCAAACCGACACTAATGGCAGGTGCGGACAAGACAATTAATTAATTGTAAGAACTCAGACCACTACTACAGTCTTAAAAAAATAAACCAAGAAATGAACATTAACAACTATCATCATAAGGTCGTCAGTCCTAAGACTGGTTAGACACCCTTTCCTGTCTTGAGCTAATCTTCGCATTTCCCCAAAACTGGAACAACCCACATCCTTAACTATTTACGAACTGTAGATAATCTAATTTAGGTTTACCTCTACTCCTTATAACTCCCGTTTCTGCCTCTAATATGTCTCTAATTGGATCTTCATGCCTGAGAAGGTGTCCTACCAGCCTATCTCGCCTATTTCTTACTGACTTCCATAGAATCCTCTCTTCTCATATTCATTCTAATATCTCTTCATTTCTAACCTTCTCTATCCACGTTATCCTCATCATTTTCCTGTAACTCCACATTTCGAACGCTTGTTTTCTTTTCCGCACTGCCCACCGTTCATGTTTCGCACCCGTATAGCGCCGCGCTCCAAACATACACCATTAACAACCTTTTTCGAATTCCTAAATTAACCGTTCGCCAGCATAGAAGTGACTTATTTTTATTGAAGGCGACTCGACCTTGCGCTATCCTCTGCTTTATAATCCCTACCACTCCTTCCGTCCTGACTTATCTGACTTCCTAGATACCTAAAATCAGCCACTTGGTCTAATTCTTCGTCTCCTATATTTATATTCGCTTTTTCCTTACTTTTTCTTCTTTCTCTTGCAAACATGCATACCTTTGTTTTACTTTTATTTATTTTCATACAATACTGTTTTGTCAATACCGCTTCCGTTTTATTTAAAGCTATCTCTAACTCCTCCTTGCAAGATGCTAATACTGCCATATCATCTGCAAATCTAAGCATACTAATCATTTGCCCCTGTATGTCTATCACTACAGTTTTACTGTCTTTAATGATGTTGATTAACAACTATACCTATAATAAATACGTAACCTTACATTATGAATAACCTGTTTTGAGTGNTATAAACGTTTCAGTGTTATTGAACTTAATTAGGAGCGTCTACAGCACTGTCATTGTTCGAAGGGGACCATGCGAAAAAAAGTTTTGGTTTCGAGGCAGAAAATAATTATTATTTAACGTTTTTGTGATTGCAAATCTTTTATGTCGCGTTGGATCCTAAACAATAATTATTAAAAAGTTTTTAAACTCATCTGGATTTTGTACTTTGCTATAGTTCTCATATTTTAGCAATTTTTTGTTTCCAAAAGCTGGGGTTGCCGCTTGGAAATTATAACTCATACTAAATTGCAGTAAAGAACATGTGATGCACATGAAACTTTTGGGAATAATTGGCAAAGATGTGTATACTGTTCTCAAGAATTCTGACCACGGAGATTTAGTTATACTTAGATCGTAATGATAATAGATAATTACAGGTTGATGATTTTTTTTTCACTTTACCACAGACACGAAAACAACTACTGAAGTAGACTTTTTACAACAGCTTACAATTCAATTATCAGTAATTATAATATTATTTGGTATTATTACCGCGTATACAGAGTGTCTCACAATTATAATGCTTCAAACGTTGCCAGCGATTTTATTTTAAAAAATAATCATGGGCGTAGCTGGAATTTTCTTCTAGATGGCAAATTTTCAATGCTATACGTTTATATACGTATGTGTATGGATGTAATGTCATGATCACATATGTATGAGGTTTAAAACGTTTAGGTCATGGGGTTATTGCGTGTTGTAAAGTTTCGAGGTTAAAAAAGCGTCGGTTTAATGTGTTTGGTTTCTATGTTTTTAAAGTTTATGTCGGTATCGTGACTCGTCATAGCCTTTCCCGGGGGGTGCATTGAAACTGCTAGGACGGTACTGCCCCTACCAAACGTACGTTGAAAAATGCTTCCTAAGAAAAACTACTGACAATAGGAAAGTTTTCATTTTGGTACCTAAAAAGACGGCGTCGTCAGGTCGGCGTCGGTCGGAGCCCTTGAAGACGTCCGGCGTCGTTGACGTCGCGTTAAAAGGGGGGTAGGCGTCGTTTTTGGTTACGGCGCATCGTCTCGAGCGGACGCGAACGGGATTCCAGAGCGGAAACACGAAAACAATCACAAAAGGAACAAGCGGCGCACAAGGCCCGCTCTAATGGGTGACATCTCGTACAGAAATAGTCGGGCGTCGCGACGGAACACCGAGGGTCTAATATCATTCCCGTCCGTCGACTGTCAGCGTAATTACTCCGCCTTTCTCTTTTTTTTTTATTGTTCTGTTCGCGCGAGAAAGGAAGATGTCTAAAAGACGGTCGAATTCGCACATTATTTGAACTGAATATAAATTTAAATTGTACAAAATTTGCAATTCTATACCTAAAACAAAAGAAAATGCAATCCATAATCGAGTCTTATAAATAACATGCTTAAAACTGAAGAAAAAGTTTGATCAACATTGACACCCCCTACCGGAAAAAGTAGCCATGACATCACCACCCCCACAATTCCATTCTTCAATAACCTCAGAGGATTGGATTGGTTTTAAATATGTATATTAATTTTAAATATGTCAATTTGTACTTAAATACTGGTATGGAACCGTCATTTTGTTCAATTCGCTCTTGGTCGGCCTGTATTTTTTCTTTTAGATGAGCAGTTAGCTGGCAATTTTTGTTAATAAATGACACACGTATCTAATATTAACCATTTAAAGTAAAAGAGGTGCTGATAACATCATTACCATTTGAAATATCATCAAATTGGTCATGTAGAAATTAATTATGCGGAAGAAAATATGAGCCGACGTTTCAAGATTCCGGCCCCCTGTCGATGTGAGTATGTATATAAATAAGCAGGTTGTAAAGAGAGCCCGTAAAGCCACGGTAATAATGAATAGAGCCCAGGAGACGAAAGAAGCGGCGATAATAGATAGATGAATAGATAAATGGGCTCGTACGAAGACGGATAGGTCGGTAATTTGCTTAGACGCCGTTCGTTGAAAATGTACAAGGCACAGAGTGAGATGGAAGGCGGCAAGCGTGAGCATACGGTCATGCATCATTAGCAGTTATAACTTATACGATGGTTGAAACTACGTTTTAATCAATTATGTATTGGAGATATTTGAAGAACACATGAGGAAAACGGAATTTCCAATTCGAAATATCTGCAACTTAAGATTAATAATAAGATCATCATCATGATCATATGGTCGTCAGTCCTAAGACTGGTTGGACACGCACTTCCACTCTTTCCTATCTTGAGCTAATCTTCGCATTTCCCTAAAACTAGAACATCCCACATCCTTAACTATTTGCGAACAGTAATCTAGGTCTTCCTGTACCTCTCCTAACTCCCGTTTCTGCCTCTAATATGTCTCTCACTAGACCTTAATGCCTGAGAAGGTGTGTCTGTTCTCTTAATCTTTCTAATATCTCTCCATTTCTAACCTTCTCTGTCCACGGTATCCTCATCATTCGCCTGTAACACCACATTTCGAACTCTTCTAACCTTCTCTTTTCCGCCGAGCCCACTGTCTATGTTTCGCACCCGTACAGCGCCGTGCTTCAAACATACACATTTAAAAACCTTTTTCGAATTTCTAAATTAATCGTTCGCGAGCATAGAAGTGACTTCTTTTTATTGAAGGCGACTCAACCCCGCGCTATCCTCTGCTTTATATCCGTACTACTCCTTCCGTTTTGACTTATCTGACTTCCTAGATACTTAAAATCGGTAACTTCTTCTAATTTTTCGTCACCTATCGTTATATTTGCTCTTTCCCTACTTTTCCTTCCCTTGCATACCAGTTTTTATTTATTTTCATATATTTTCATGCAGTACTGTTTTGTCAATACTGATAATAACATAATCTTCGCATTTCAGTAATACAATCTAGGTCAACCTTTACTCCTGTTTTTGCCTCTGTCACCAATCAGCCCTTCATGCCTGACAAAGTGTCCTACCAATCTATTTCTTATCGACTTCCATAGCGTCCTCTGTTTCCCTACTCTTTCAAATACCTCCTCTATCCACAGTATCCACCCCATAAAGTGTATAAGAATAATCTTGTATACCAAAATATCGTAAAGATATATACTTTGGCATGAGGGCGCAACTATATCATAATCTTTTTGAAGATTAAATAATTTCGCGGGGTTCCATCCTGAGTTATCTGACTCCCTAAATACTAGGTTTTCGTCTCCTATTTCTATATGTATTACGAGGGTGGATTGATAAGTTTCCGGCCTAACCAAGAGATGACGCCACTAGGCCTACCTTGAGGTGACATTCTATAGTACCATCCTTGGANATTACTTTATAATATATTTTAAATATGATCCGTTCTCTTTGAGATAAAGCTTTAAAGCCATCATTAAACTTACATGATTATTCTAGTAAATGATCTACGTATGTCAAGTTAGTGTCTTTGTTTTCAAAGCTTTTTTGTGTTCTTTAATGCAATCTCTAAAACTGCTACCTGTTTGGCCTGTTGGTTTTCGCAGACACAAGTATAATATCCAAATTTTAAAGCACTTATAGAGGGAACAGGACTTTAACGATATAAGAATCATCATCATCACGGCGTTTCGTTTTACGTCAAGTCCTCTTTGATAACACTTAGTATATGTAGATATGACACATATGTGCCTAGCACTTCGCATTAATGACATTTAAACTGGACGTTACACTTAGAAACATTTAGGTACTTGGTTTTTCGTCATACATATCATCATCATAAGGTCGTCAGTCCTAATTAGGTTATGCAGCAAATTTGCATCCTTGCCTTTGATTAGAAATCAACACCGTAATCTTAAATTAATGTAAAACAAGTGAGCGTTGAATGAAAGTAACTACTGGACAAACGAAATTCAAAACCCGCAAAGTAATTTGCACTATTTACTCTGGTATAATAGAGGTAAAATGCGGAAATGGATGCATTCTCATGTTCGTTCTTTCATTATAATGTTTCACGAGAATAAGTTGTGTACCTATACACTTCATAATTTTCAGAAATGAAATGAACATAGATCTCTTTAACTACGATACATGAAAATTTGGTCTCTATTGGAATCCGTCAAATGGGAGGTGCCTAAAAACATGGCGCCGATTAGGGAAAATTTATCGTAGTTCCTATAGTGTACCGTGCAATTTCCAAGTTTTTAAATTACGANAATCTAGGTCTTCCTGTACCTCTCCTAACTCCCGTTTCTGCCTCTAATATGTCTCTCACTAGACCTTAATGCCTGAGAAGGTGTGTCTGTTCTCTTAATCTTTCTAATATCTCTCCATTTCTAACCTTCTCTGTCCACGGTATCCTCATCATTCGCCTGTAACACCACATTTCGAACTCTTCTAACCTTCTCTTTTCCGCCGAGCCCACTGTCTATGTTTCGCACCCGTACAGCGCCGTGCTTCAAACATACACATTTAAAAACCTTTTTCGAATTTCTAAATTAATCGTTCGCGAGCATAGAAGTGACTTCTTTTTATTGAAGGCGACTCAACCCCGCGCTATCCTCTGCTTTATATCCGTACTACTCCTTCCGTTTTGACTTATCTGACTTCCTAGATACTTAAAATCGGTAACTTCTTCTAATTTTTCGTCACCTATCGTTATATTTGCTCTTTCCCTACTTTTCCTTCCCTTGCATACCAGTTTTTATTTATTTTCATATATTTTCATGCAGTACTGTTTTGTCAATACTGATAATAACATAATCTTCGCATTTCAGTAATACAATCTAGGTCAACCTTTACTCCTGTTTTTGCCTCTGTCACCAATCAGCCCTTCATGCCTGACAAAGTGTCCTACCAATCTATTTCTTATCGACTTCCATAGCGTCCTTTGTTTCCCTACTCTTTCAAATACCTCCTCTATCCACAGTATCCACCCCGTAAAGTATATAAGAATAATCTTGTATACCAAAATATCGTAAAAATATATACTTTGGCATGAGGGAGCAACTATATCATAATCTTTTTGGAGATTAAATAATTTCGCGGGGTTCCATCCTGAGTTATCTGACTCCCTAAATACTAGGTTTTCGTCTCCTATTTCTATATGTATTATTAGCTCTAACACTACAGAAAAAAAGTAAGAAATTAATATCTATATACCATCTTTAATCGATTACAAAATCAGTTCCAAGGATTTTCGTTTTATATAAACATTTGAAACGCGCTATTATTATCCTTTTTACAAAGAGGAAGTTGCCGACTGAATAACGGGGAAGCGCATCTTCAACTGTAACCATTGTTCTAAAAACTACTGAGCGTATCGCGCGCCGATGTTCCACACATACAAATACGTTATACGCACTCAATTTTCGAAATGCCATTGTGTTAAGATCCGTACTATTTTATTTTTTACAGACAACTTCCGTAAAATTGAATTAACACGATGAATCAACGAAATTTCATGCCATTCATTTGACATCGTTTACATCTTACAAAGGAAGTCATAGTTGATTGTTTCGGCGTCTAATAATATCGTTACACTTTATGGACATTGTAATAAATACACGGGCAGATATATCTATATTTTATGTTTTTTTTTTTTTCGAGAGAAATAAACAGAGTTGCAAAAAGAACAAAAAACAAAGACATAAAATCGGAAGAGACATTGGCAACAGATGATGCTTCGTCTTTTTATTATCGCTGAAACCAAAATGCGGACGCAGATGCTATTGTACCGTTTCATTTTACCATTCAAACGCAAATGCTACGGGTTAATGTAATTGTTTAAAATTACTTTCGAAACACTCATTAGGGGAGACCCGGGATGGTTGACTAGTTTTTTCCTAAATAGTTCATATTTTTTGTGTTTTAATGTATATAGAGAAGAAAAGCATGTTAATTGATAGAAAATCTATTAACCTAATAAAAATATGTAATATTTAGTTCTTAGTTTAGTATAATAGTGATGATTTAATGCATTTTACAAAATATTAAATCTTAGTCAATCTACCCCTGGCCCGGGGTAGGTAGACCATATGCCCGGGGTAAGTTGACTCATGTACCAGTAAGAGTCAAATCATGAGAAGGAGCAAATAATTAAACATTTT
>NW_020439007.1:1234667-1237652 GCF_000699045.2 Agrilus planipennis | reverse complement strand
AAGTGCTATTGCAGCTTTTCACTGAACATATTAACTTTTTATTTGATTTAACTTTAGAAGAAAACTTCGTCGACTCCATCATCAAAAAAATTTTTACTTTTTTAACGTGTTTTATTATTTTAATAAACAATTTTACAATTTGCGTGCACAGTTCCTATGTAAATTTTTCCCTCATTCGAGTTATAAATTCTGCCACCAGATGGTGTATGCCCATTTGACGGATCCCAATATTGTAATTTTTTTTTAATGGATTTATGATAGCACCCTCTAGTTTTAACCACCAAAATCCCTTCAATGTCGTGTCGTTATAAACAATATCCAATTTCGTTACGGTTATATCGAATTCTTGAACCTATCCTATCGCTTATAGTACATTTTATTCTTTCATCATCATACGATCGTCAGTCCTAAGACTGGTTGGTCCTATCCTAAGCTAATTTTTTCTTATGTGTGTAAAATTAAACTTTAGGCTTTAGGAAATACGGAAGCCTAAATAATAGAGATCCTGATGTGAACGACTTGTAACTGTTTTATTTACTACCCAGTGATTCTCGAACTTCACAAAGAATTTTCGCTGGCTGCGTTTGCTCTGGTTTTATTGAATGATTGAGTGTGTAGGAGGCGAAGAAGTGAAGAAAGGGGTGACGGAACGATGGTGTAGAAAAGGCATTACACTATATGATGTTGGCCGTTGAAAGAGAATTCGTAGTCCCTGACTCACGTTAGGTTGCTATTCCTGTCCCGTTTAAAACCGAAATGATTCTCGAGAGACAGACCCCCAACGGTCGGCCGGTTCGTACGGTCGGTGCACTGACTCCTTCGAAGTTTTTAGATCAAGGTGCCAAAGAATCAGCTGATTTTAGACCGAAATATTTATGAGTGAAGAGATGCCCGAACTCTCTTGTCGACGACTTTTTTATTGCCAATATGCCGCCGGCGCAGCCTCCGCTCTCTCGCGCTATTACATCTCTGTTTGTTTAGTCTGAATCGGCAAAAAAAAAATAACACTTCGCGTAATCGCGTCAACACTTGATGATTGCGGTTTTTTCCTGTGTATTCTTAAATCCGATCTCGATTAAACGGACTCTATATATTAAAAGCTCAAAAAACACTACAACATCCTGGTAACTTTTAGGGAAAACTTGCATACTCAGAAAATATTCGTTGTCGTCATCATATGGAAAACATAAACTAGTGCTACATAAGGTCACTCATACACTAAATCAATTAACAATTACTTTATAATATATTTTAAATATGATCCGTTCTCTTTGAGATAAAGCTTTAAAGCCATCATTAAACTTACATGATTATTCTAGTAAATGATCTACGTATGTCAAGTTAGTGTCTTTGTTTTCAAAGCTTTTTTGTGTTCTTTAATGCAATCTCTAAAACTGCTACCTGTTTGGCCTGTTGGTTTTCGCAGACACAAGTATAATATCCAAATTTTAAAGCACTTATAGAGGGAACAGGACTTTAACGATATAAGAATCATCATCATCATAAGGTCGTCAGTCCTAAGACTGGTTGGACACGCACCTCCACTCCTTCATGTCCTGAGCTAATCTTTGCATTTCCCTAAAACTAGAACACCCCACATCCTTAACCATTTGCGAACAGTAATCTAATCTAGGTCTACCTCTTATCCTCTTAACTCCTGTTTCTGGCTCTAATATGTCTCTGACTAGACCATCGTGCCTGAGAAGGTCTCCTACCAACCTATCTTGCCAATTTTTTATTGACTTCCATAGAATCCTTCTAATACCTTTTCATTTCTAACCTTCTCTATCTACGGTACCATCATCATTAGCCTGTAACACCACATTTTAAACGTTTCTAACCTTTTTCCGCTGCGCCCACCATCCATGTTTCGCACCCGTACAGCGCCGCGCTCCAGACATGCATATTTAATAAATTTTTCGAATTTTTAAATTAACCGTTCGCGAACATAGAAGTGACTTCTTTTTAATGAAGGCGACTGGACCCTACGCTATTCTCTGCTTTATATCCCTGCTACTATAAGAATAAAAGAATAAAAATCTGCATGTTTATAGTTCCCGATTTTTATAATAAATTACTATTAGAATCACGTGTGACCCTTTGTCAACATCTACCGACCGTAATAAGTAGCGGTTATCTATTTAGTAAATCGATTGCATATTGACACATTTCAGACAAAACGATTTTGGTCGACTACTTTTTAATTTCGTAGACAGCTACAAATACATATGTACCTACATTGAATAAATACATGTGTGTAATGTGATAATAAAAACAAACGAAATGAGCAAAGTTGAAATTGTCAATTGCAAAATTTTGTGTAAACGATTGAATTGGGCCAAGAACACGTCAGAAGAAAATAAATCACGTCTACCGTTCGCAAACTGTTAAGCTCGTGACTTGTGCAATGATAAGAATTAAAGAAAATATGGCTTAACAACTAATAATAATAACAACTGGCACTGACACACGACGAATGAAATGAAACAATGGACCCAACAGACTGCTTACAATTAGTCAGTCACGGACGGTACAAATTGTTATAGATGAAAATCTCACCTTATCTCGGAAAACAACTGACTTCAAACAAAATTATCATCTGTATTATGTCTGTACATTTGTCTTATCAATATACTAAACTAAACTAATTTATGGTGGATTTTATGGGGCGGTAGTTATGTCTAATAATTCTACAACGATAGCAATCAGATTATCGAATCAAAACAATAAATATAGGTTTTTTACAACAAGCAAGCTAACTAGTAATGTCAAAATGTCTAGAAATGCAAAGGGTAATTATTCAGAATTGGAGCTGCAGACCAAAATCGCTCCAAAAATTTCATCATCGATTTCCGGGTATTCTACATAATAAAATTAGATATTAGAAGATGAGGGAGACAGTTTTTTATGACTTCATAAATAAAAAAAAATTTTGAATGATTTTTAAAAATTCAAATCACAGTTCTAAACTGTAGGTACGGGAAG
>NW_020439007.1:1231941-1234106 GCF_000699045.2 Agrilus planipennis | reverse complement strand
TAGGTTAGGTTAGGTTAGGTTATCGGGTTTTGTTCAAGTGACCACCCTCTTTCGATCCCCCACCTCCACCCGCTTGAAAATAATTTTTTTATTGAATTTTATTTGAATTATAGTGTATGAAAATTGTCAAAATAATCAACTTTCAACTCCCATAACTTTTTATGGGGGTGAGACCGCCGCAAATTTTTTATGGGGTTTTACTTAGGTGACCACCCTCTTCTAATCCCCCCTACCCTCTTTCGATCCCACTCATCCAAAAAAATTTTTTTATTTATGAAGTCATTAAAAACTGTCTCTTCCACCTTCTAATATCTAGTTCTATTGTGTAGAAAGACCGGAAATCGACGAAAATATTTTTGGAGCGATTTTGGTCTGGAAACCCAATTCTGGACAATTACCGAAAGTAAAGCTGCTTGGTTTAAAGTGTATTTTGATTGCAATGTGCGATGGTATTAACGTATGAAGTTTACGTATAATATTCCAAATTAGTGTAATTTAAACCACATACATATCCACCGACCGTGTATCAATAATAACGACGCCACACTAATTAGTAATTGCAAAACGCCATTGATGAAACAGTGTGAAATATAACCGGGAAATGCCATGTACGTTGATCGACCTTGCAAGGAATTTATGAATGCCGTGTATAGCATTCCACAATAATCGAAAGGAAACAGTCGGATGATTCACTTCGTGATAGTTAATTCAACCGAATCTGCCGGTTTATTGACCGCAGCACATCAATTTTAAATTAACCACAACTTTAAAACGACTATATGCGATGTAAATAAGTACGTAATGTACCTTAAGGTCGTAACCATCAGTTTTTTTTGCAAGGGTCTGTAAAGGAGCAGTTAGGATTGTCCCAAATCGAACGCTTTTCATAAAAAAAAACTACCCATAAATAACGAAAAAAAGTATTGTAACTGCCGCAAATAGAACCCCGGTCTCTGGCGTACCAGCTAAGCATTTATACCACTAAGCTAATAACGGTTTTTACGAATTATAATTCAAATAATTAACCCCAACAGTTTAATGATATATAGTTGTGTAGGTTAGATGTTTATTTCTCTTTCTAAACCATTTTCCGGGTTGTTCAATTAATTTACCTATCGACATTATAAATCGTATACATATGTATGTTTATGTGCCTCTCACCCAACGAATGATAACGTAAACGCATTACGTGTTTACATACCTAGATTTGCTGGTGTGCACATTTCTCACGACCACTATTTTCCCATAATATTTATCACGAAGTACGATCTGACTTTTGCATAATTAAAAAGGAGATAAAAGCCATGGGCGTTTCTTTTGTCTCGAACGTAAAGGAAGGTTGTTTGAATTGCTTTTATGTAGAATGTAGAACTAAAGGCAAATTCTCTCTCTTTTACTTATTTCACTTGCAACACTTTCATTTACCCTACAACTTCTAGTATACCAAAACAAACGAAATGAGCAAAGTTGAAATTGTCAATTGCAAAATTTTGTGTAAACGATTGAATTGGGCCAAGAACACGTCAGAAGAAAATAAATCACGTCTACCGTTCGCAAACTGTTAAGCTCGTGACTTGTGCAATGATAAGAATTAAAGAAAATATGGCTTAACAACTAATAATAATAACAACTGGCACTGACACACGACGAATGAAATGAAACAATGGACCCAACAGACTGCTTACAATTAGTCAGTCACGGACGGTACAAATTGTTATAGATGAAAATCTCACCTTATCTCGGAAAACAACTGACTTCAAACAAAATTATCATCTGTATTATGTCTGTACATTTGTCTTATCAATATACTAAACTAAACTAATTTATGGTGGATTTTATGAGGCGGGAGTTATGTCTAATAATTCTACAACGATAGCAATCAGGTTATCGAATCAAAACAATAAATATAGGTTTTTTACAACAAGCAAGCTAACTAGTAATGTCAAAATGTCTAGAAATGCAAAGGGTAATTATTCAGAATTGGAGCTGCAGACCAAAATCGCTCCAAAAATTTTATCATCGATTTCCGGGTATTCTACATAATAAAATTAGATATTAGAAGATGAGGGAGACAGTTTTTTATGACTTCATAAATAAAAAAAAATTTTGAATGATTTTTAAAAATTCAAATCACAGTTCTAAACTGTAGGTACGGGAAGAGATGG
>NW_020439007.1:1228672-1230795 GCF_000699045.2 Agrilus planipennis | reverse complement strand
TAGGTTAGGTTAGGTTAGGTTATCGGGTTTTGTTCAAGTGACCACCCTCTTTCGATCCCCCACCTCCACCCGCTTGAAAATAATTTTTTTATTGAATTTTATTTGAATTATAGTGTATGAAAATTGTCAAAATAATCAACTTTCAACTCCCATAACTTTTTATGGGGGTGAGACCGCCGCAAATTTTTTATGGGGTTTTACTTAGGTGACCACCCTCTTCTAATCCCCCCTACCCTCTTTCGATCCCACTCATCCAAAAAAATTTTTTTATTTATGAAGTCATTAAAAACTGTCTCTTCCACCTTCTAATATCTAGTTCTATTGTGTAGAAAGACCGGAAATCGACGAAAATATTTTTGGAGCGATTTTGGTCTGGAAACCCAATTCTGGACAATTACCGAAAGTAAAGCTGCTTGGTTTAAAGTGTATTTTGATTGCAATGTGCGATGGTATTAACGTATGAAGTTTACGTATAATATTCCAAATTAGTGTAATTTAAACCACATACATATCCACCGACCGTGTATCAATAATAACGACGCCACACTAATTAGTAATTGCAAAACGCCATTGATGAAACAGTGTGAAATATAACCGGGAAATGCCATGTACGTTGATCGACCTTGCAAGGAATTTATGAATGCCGTGTATAGCATTCCACAATAATCGAAAGGAAACAGTCGGATGATTCACTTCGTGATAGTTAATTCAACCGAATCTGCCGGTTTATTGACCGCAGCACATCAATTTTAAATTAACCACAACTTTAAAACGACTATATGCGATGTAAATAAGTACGTAATGTACCTTAAGGTCGTAACCATCAGTTTTTTTTGCAAGGGTCTGTAAAGGAGCAGTTAGGATTGTCCCAAATCGAACGCTTTTCATAAAAAAAAACTACCCATAAATAACGAAAAAAAGTATTGTAACTGCCGCAAATAGAACCCCGGTCTCTGGCGTACCAGCTAAGCATTTATACCACTAAGCTAATAACGGTTTTTACGAATTATAATTCAAATAATTAACCCCAACAGTTTAATGATATATAGTTGTGTAGGTTAGATGTTTATTTCTCTTTCTAAACCATTTTCCGGGTTGTTCAATTAATTTACCTATCGACATTATAAATCGTATACATATGTATGTTTATGTGCCTCTCACCCAACGAATGATAACGTAAACGCATTACGTGTTTACATACCTAGATTTGCTAGTGTGCACATTTCTCACGACCACTATTTTCCCATAATATTTATCACGAAGTACGATCTGACTTTTGCATAATTAAAAAGGAGATAAAAGCCATGGGCGTTTCTTTTGTCTCGAACGTAAAGGAAGGTTGTTTGAATTGCTTTTATGTAGAATGTAGAACTAAAGGCAAATTCTCTCTCTTTTACTTATTTCACTTGCAACACTTTCATTTACCCTACAACTTCTAGTATACCGGGTACGATCAAATAGTAATATGCACATCCGGCAGAACGTTCACTGAAAATAGAAATTGCAGTTTTCTGTTTATGTCGGTAAAAGAGTAGGATACAGTAAAGGTTCGTTATTCATGGTTTCCTTATTCGTGGGTGAAAAAATTGCAACCCGGTTCCTATATTTGCCGCTAAAAATTTCATTATTCGCGGATGCAATCGCCCCTAGTGTGAATTTTTTCGAAAACATGGGTTTCTATTCTAAACATTGTGATTTACCGCTGCGAGATAAATATGTAATTTTTTGTATGGTAACAGACAAAGGTTCACACTAACTCGGTACGTTTTTGGTTTTCAATAATATGGTCATTAAAAGCTTTTACAAGTGCTTAAAGTTGATGCTTCGTGTACGATACGTATTTTCAACAGAAATTTAAAAGCCTTCGACAAGCTTTAGAAAAAAGCTTTATCTATCTTACTACAAAATTTCAAACTTCTGTTCCAAATACTAAACTCATGATATCAAGAACCGATAAGCATGTTTACGGCGCGTATTCTACTGAATCCCCCCCTATGATTCCATACTAATTACCATTCCATATCTACGGTTTCTGTATTCGCGGCATATTTATGGAACGTATACCCCGCGAATAAAGAGCTTTTACTGTACACCCATATGCCTCTCATTACCGGATCCCTTTC
>NW_020439007.1:1221222-1224892 GCF_000699045.2 Agrilus planipennis | reverse complement strand
TAGGTTAGGTTAGGTTAGGTTATCGGGTTTTGTTCAAGTGACCACCCTCTTTCGATCCCCCACCTCCACCCGCTTGAAAATAATTTTTTTATTGAATTTTATTTGAATTATAGTGTATGAAAATTGTCAAAATAATCAACTTTCAACTCCCATAACTTTTTATGGGGGTGAGACCGCCGCAAATTTTTTATGGGGTTTTACTTAGGTGACCACCCTCTTCTAATCCCCCCTACCCTCTTTCGATCCCACTCATCCAAAAAAATTTTTTTATTTATGAAGTCATTAAAAACTGTCTCTTCCACCTTCTAATATCTAGTTCTATTGTGTAGAAAGACCGGAAATCGACGAAAATATTTTTGGAGCGATTTTGGTCTGGAAACCCAATTCTGGACAATTACCGAAAGTAAAGCTGCTTGGTTTAAAGTGTATTTTGATTGCAATGTGCGATGGTATTAACGTATGAAGTTTACGTATAATATTCCAAATTAGTGTAATTTAAACCACATACATATCCACCGACCGTGTATCAATAATAACGACGCCACACTAATTAGTAATTGCAAAACGCCATTGATGAAACAGTGTGAAATATAACCGGGAAATGCCATGTACGTTGATCGACCTTGCAAGGAATTTATGAATGCCGTGTATAGCATTCCACAATAATCGAAAGGAAACAGTCGGATGATTCACTTCGTGATAGTTAATTCAACCGAATCTGCCGGTTTATTGACCGCAGCACATCAATTTTAAATTAACCACAACTTTAAAACGACTATATGCGATGTAAATAAGTACGTAATGTACCTTAAGGTCGTAACCATCAGTTTTTTTTGCAAGGGTCTGTAAAGGAGCAGTTAGGATTGTCCCAAATCGAACGCTTTTCATAAAAAAAAACTACCCATAAATAACGAAAAAAAGTATTGTAACTGCCGCAAATAGAACCCCGGTCTCTGGCGTACCAGCTAAGCATTTATACCACTAAGCTAATAACGGTTTTTACGAATTATAATTCAAATAATTAACCCCAACAGTTTAATGATATATAGTTGTGTAGGTTAGATGTTTATTTCTCTTTCTAAACCATTTTCCGGGTTGTTCAATTAATTTACCTATCGACATTATAAATCGTATACATATGTATGTTTATGTGCCTCTCACCCAACGAATGATAACGTAAACGCATTACGTGTTTACATACCTAGATTTGCTAGTGTGCACATTTCTCACGACCACTATTTTCCCATAATATTTATCACGAAGTACGATCTGACTTTTGCATAATTAAAAAGGAGATAAAAGCCATGGGCGTTTCTTTTGTCTCGAACGTAAAGGAAGGTTGTTTGAATTGCTTTTATGTAGAATGTAGAACTAAAGGCAAATTCTCTCTCTTTTACTTATTTCACTTGCAACACTTTCATTTACCCTACAACTTCTAGTATACCGGGTACGATCAAATAGTAATATGCACGTCCGGTAAAATGTTCGCCGAAAATAGAAATTGCACTTTTCTGTTTATGTCGGTAAAAGAATAGGATACAGTCAAAGTTCGTTATTCACGGTTTCCTTATTCGCGGGTGAAAAAATTGCAACCCAGTTCCTATATTTGCCGCTAAAAATTTCATTATTCGCGGATGCAATCGCCCCTAGTGTGAATTTTTTCGAAAACATGGGTTTCTATTCTAAACATTGTGATTTACCGCTGCGAGATAAATATGTAATTTTTTGTATGGTAACAGACAAAGGTTCACACTAACTCGGTACGTTTTTGGTTTTCAATAATACGGTCATTAAAAGCTGTTACAAGTGCTTAAAGTTGATGCTACTTGTATGATACGTACTTTCAATAGAAATTAAAAAATTAAAAAATAGCCTTCGACAAGCTTTAGAACAAAGCTTTATTTATCTTACTACAAAATTTCGAACCTCTGTTCCAAATACTAAACTCATGGTATCTAGAACCGATAAGAATGTTTTTACTTTACGGCGCGTGTTCTACTGAATCTCCTTAATGTATGTACATGCCGAAGCGGCTAATTTCAAAATTCAAAACAAGAAAAAATCACTAAACTTAAACTTTTGCTTAAAGCTGGTTATAACGATTAATTTTAATTGCTAATTTATCAATACATTGATTTTATTTTGATACATATTGGTTTTATTTTGGAACCTTAGAACGTATCCCCTACGATTCCATACTAACTACCATTCCATATCTTTGGAACGTATACCCCGCGAATAAAGAGCTTTTACTGTATTTTTCTTCAACCAATCCTGCTTTAAAATATTACCTGCTTCTTTGAAAACTACCCTAAACTAACGGAACTCTCAAAAGCTTTAAATTACATTTATTGTACTTACATTAAATTATTATTTATATGAAAAGATTTGGTATTTGTACAAATTTTCCTATACCTATCACGTCGTATTTTTCTAAAGATGACGCCGTCTTTTTTGATGATTGCAGATGCTATTGAAAATCATCATTATTAGTAAAATTCTATCGTTATTCAATGTTCTAATATATGTGGAAAACCCTCAAGAAAACGCTTGCTTCCTTCAGTTTTGTTGTAGATTTTTTTTACTGTAAATTACGTGCTTTAGAAATTATAGAAAATATTTAGTCTAGTGAATATCACAATTGCATTATCTCAAGTTTTACCTCGTACATGCACACAGAATTAATGTTAATTAGAAAGCATTGTTTGAGAACACGCCACTTCCAGTATTAACGCTATACTACACACACTTATGCGGGGCTACACGGTCTCATCATGCAATTTTTACGGTTCTACTTATGTTAAACATGAATTGCGGCTGTTAATTTGTGTAATTAGAAGTCGGCGATGAAAAAATAATATTAATTATTAAACAGCACATTGTTCGTTCTACGGTTTCCTTGACATTAGGAAATTGCATAATTTCTCTTCGTTAACACACACAAACGTAGGTGCATTGCCGTGTTGTCAGGTCATGGGCTTCAATAATTAACAATATAGCAAACTATGTAGTTATTATTATTACTGTTAATTAACTATATGTTGATTATGATAACCCCATATCCAAAGGGTAATTGTTGTAATTACAGTTGAACCTCGATGCCGTAAAAACTCCTGCATAATTAAAAAAATCATCCCCTCAGTCTCTCACAACATTCTATCATCTGGTTGATAATTCTCACATAAGAAATAGTTGTTTGTGATAAATTGGTGACTTTCTCTATATTTTGTCCTGTCCTATACGAACTATACGTTAATGAACGGGGGTTTACATGGACGTAAAATCGATTTAACTAGGCCTCATCTCTGGGAAAATTCATTTTCTTCGCGTTTTCATGCATAAAACAACAAACTTGACCTGCCGACCCGAAATGACTTTTTTTTCCTCATCTCAATAGCATATTTGTCGCTTGCGAATGATGAAAATATCGTGAATATAAAAGATTAAAAATAAGAAAATACATGAAACATTAGGAGAGCACGGGGCATTATGGAAGTTAATAAGAAGAAGGAGGGATAGAATCGGGTTGTTCGGAAAGTCATTTCGTTTTTTCCCGACAGAGGATTTAATTGTATTCTTTTGCACCCAACTTCACATTTAAGCCGTATAATTTTTATATGCTTTGAGAGCTCATATAGCAAGGCTTGTGTGTGAAAAATTCCAATTAATT
>NW_020439007.1:1203388-1213945 GCF_000699045.2 Agrilus planipennis | reverse complement strand
TAACCTCAAAATACTTATATCGTATCATTAGAATTGTGTTAAATCAATTACACAGGAATAAATAATTTCTCACTTTATAATTTTAGTATGATTCTAGTTTTAAATATTAAGGTTATGGCTGATGGTAAATACTTGCTGAAATATAATCATGTGCATTAAAATGACGTGAACAAATTTTTATTCCGGAATTCACTTCTTTGATATCTACTGACTAACAATTTTGCAATTTGCGTGCACCGTTCCTATGTAAATTTTTCCCTCGTTCGAATTTTTCCACCAGATGGTGTATGCCCATTTGACGGATCCCAATAGCTAGACCTAGATTAGATTATTGTTGATTACTGTTCACAAATAGTTAAAGATGTGGGTTGTTCTAGTTTTAGGGAAATACGAAGATTAGCTCAGAATAGCAAAGAGTGGAAGTGCATGCTATGTGATGCACACTGCTTTAGTGTATCAAATATACTTTTGAAAAAGGAGGGGGGGGCATATTCGACTGACAATTTTTTATTAATATTAAATTATAATTACCGCAAATTCATGACTTTTATCATATTTATGTAATATGTGAAATATTTAAAATTTTTAATAACAAGTAAGGTAACTCGTAAAAAGGCTCATTGAGAGTTTCGTCTTGTTGATGGTATGTTCAAAACAAGCCGTAAAAGATGCGACGGTAGATTTCAGAAGAGTCGCTCTTTAATAATTGGTGTCGTTTGGAAATTCCACAAATGGTTGCATGCCATGGCATGCCGTGATCGTCCTTCCAATTTTGGCAACGGAAGGGTTAATAAACCAATAAAGAATAACTCTAAGTTTTCTGTGTTGTCTTATTACATGGAACGTACAAATTTAATGAAGTAGCTTAACAGCACAAATGATGCATGCACATTTTTTTATAAGTGTGTGTATAGGTATTTTACATTTTTCATGTAAAGAAAAAGGTTGAAAAACAGAACTTACGTCGCTGGATGTACAAGTACAAATAGAAACTCGGAGAGAGAGGAAATCACTTTTGCGATCGTGATCGATTAATTTGGAAATCAAAAGTGTACGAAAGAAGATATGCAAAGTTGACTCAAGCTATGAAGAAGTGGAGGTGCGTGGATAACTAATTTTCGGGTTGAAGACCTTATGATGCTAGTGATGATGACATATTTGTTGTTCCATTCCAAATTCGATGCTTTGAATCTTTTGGGTGTTTTATTCCCACTAGCTACTGGTGCTAGTGAGCCGGAAGTCTCTCCAAATTATGCCAGAAGGTAGGACGGAAGGTTCTCTTCAGCTTTGTCTTAGGAATCGTGGGAATAAGTAGGTGATGATTGGTGTGAGAAAGATAAGACAGGCGAAATGAAGACACAAGTGAGTGAAAAAAAAATCCGTCTGCCTATTTGATCCAAAGAAACCATAGAAAAACTTGGGATAAAGGTCTCGATGATGGCCCCCACCTCCGAAGGGGATGGGGGTGGGGGGGAACAAAAGAGGAGGTCTCCTCCACCACTTTTCCATAAAAAGTTCGTGGCGGTCTCACCCCCATAAAAAGTTATGGGGGTTCAAAGTTAATAGATATGCCAATTTTTATACATTTCTAGGCATGTAAATATTTGTATAGTCATTCTTAAACAATATTCAGAGGTAAAACTAATGAAAAATACATAAAAATATTGAGAAAGTTATATAAAACATTATTTAAATATCTTTATCAATAGGGTAGGTTAGGTTATCGGGTTTTGTTCAAGTGACCCCCCTCTTTTGATCCCCCACTTCCACCCGCTAGAAAATAATTATTTTATTGAATTTTATTTGAATTATAGTTTATGAAAATTGTCAAAATAATCAATTTCTTATGGGGGAGAAACACAGCAAACTTTGGGGGGTTGGGGCCATTATCTAGACCTTTACCAAACTTGGACCAGGACAGACGAACCCGGAATCGAACTGGTATCCTTTCGGATACTAAGGAATAATCTAAACCTAGAGACCATGTCGCTTGGTCTTCGCTGATAATAATTTAACAAGTTCGTTCACTAAAGAATGGTAATAACGAGCAACGTAACAACATTCGTCTGGCGGCAGTATTAAATCGGCCGAGTTTAATTACCGGGTTCCGAAAAGTCAGCTGTTGGACCGTGTCTAAATAGTATTGGAATTGGATGCTTTCGCAGCACCAAAGGCCAAAGAGAGAAGCCCCCCATAGCCCCAACGTATCAGAGTGCGATGTACAGATATACATATATTATTTTATGTATGTTAAAAAGCGAGGGCGGTTGGTCTGCGGTGCGCCGTCCGAGACAACACGTAATAAAGATCGATACAGTTGCGTGCCGACCAGTAGAGAGATTACACGGAGCCGCCTGCGCTTGTTGTGTTTGTTGACCGTAAGCCCGGGCCTGTTTGTGCCAGCCAGGCGGGTACACAACATAGCGCAGCGTAGGATCTAGGCGACGGCGACGAGACCGCGTGATGTGTCTCACCTACCGACACCATAGCGTGGGTGAGCGTGTCTAGTACATCGACCGGTGACCTACGTGGCGGCAACGCACTGCTACGTACAGTATAGCGCAAAAAATTATGACACCGTTTCTCTTTGAATCACATCCGTGATGTACGTTCGGTTGGGTAAAGATCATAAGGTTTCTGCAGGGAAAGACAAAACGAACGAAGTGTTATAGGAATAGAAAAATAAAAGTAGATAGGTATTTAATCTTGAGGGACCACATATGACCCTTATTATATACAAAATTCCTAGTCAATCCAAACTATGTGGCACCCAGAGGTATGCCCCTCATCCAGATGAACGAAAATGATATTAAAATAATTCCCGAGTGTAAAGTCAACATGTACAGACATACAGACGCCCCCCGTCCTCATATTTTTAATAGTATCGATAAACCTAAATATTTTTCCTGATTATCAAATTTAGTCAGGTTTCAGTTTAGTTTGATGAAGATGGGTATTGTCAGTTGAAATCACACTATCTCCTCCGCCACGCGTTTTTAGGTTTCATCTACTTTTGTGCAACACTGTACATTTACGTACAGTGAACTGAAGATCGAACGAAACATCAGCTCGCGGTCGGCGCGGATCGCGGAGTGGCGGTCAGTCGGGACCAGCTGTGAGATGATTCAGTCGCGTAGCAGGTTCGCACAAGTTGCTCGCGATTCCGCGAACAGTCATCGAGATCTAGCAAGCAGGCGAACGAGACGGGACAAAACAACGAGCAGTCAACTATGTATAATAATTTACGAATAGGTATACAAATACATACACTTAAATACGTCATTTTTATATGTATTGAGTATTGTCGCGGTCGCCGCTCGACCAAGCGTCAATAATAACAATATCGCAACAGAAGAATTCCCACACTTTTCACACGGTCAGTCACTCACTCGCTCACTCGCCTCCTCCGATCAACACAACCTTTTCTATGTATGTAAGGGTATTCATATTGCATCTACAATTTATGGTTGATAAAGAGCCTAAGGACGTTAGTTATTTTATTAATATATTAGGTTCATCATTCGTGTGATTCAAGGAAAACACAGAAAAACTTGAAATAGGGCAGCCGGACTCCAAATCTAACCGATATCCTCCCGCATGCTAAGCATTTATGCTACTATTGCTAGCGAATGGGAAGCCCCTTCGGGGTATAGAGCAAAAGATCCTCGATCTTCAGTCTCCTTGATTAAGGAATCCTGGAAAAAAGTGGGTGGCGGTGGATGGAATGAGAAAGATGAAACGGTTGAAATGAAGTTAGGAGAAAGTGAAAGATTATCTGTGGAACATTACTGCTGCAGCATTTGCCCAAGTGATCCACGGAAACCACAGAAAAACTTGGATCAGGGCAGTGGACCCGGAATCTAAAACCGGTATCCTCCCGCATGCTACGCAATGGTCAAAACCTCTGAGCCTGCCACTCGGTATGCTTAGTAGCTGTGACTTAGGTATTTACACACGATCAGAGGGAATTGGATGTAGCACAGCCACCCTAGATCTCGCAGAAGGGTTCGCTCTAGTCGGTTCGTCTGTCTGTCTGTCTGCCGAACCGCGACCGAGCCGAGAGAGCGGCCAGTTCTTTCTACGGTTTTGTCGTGTGACGGCTGACCGCGCTACGCGGCCGACCAATAACGACTACCATTGTTAATCCAACGTGCAAATAGACAATTAGGCTGTGAAAGTACGGTATCGAACAGGTACTGCGTTTTTGTTCAAACAAATGGTGCAAAAACGTGGGAGACTTTTTTTATCGGGTTAGCGCACCATTGCCAAAGGTATGTGGGTACTTTATCCGTCGCCGCCATTTATAATGTCTACCATATACCAATTGAATGGTGCACATGCAAAAATTTCAAACAGTTGTTTGTTGTGTAGGGGAGCACACGTCCCAGGGCTTTTTGATCAGTGTCCAGGACCTACATATGTTTAAACATATTGAGCAGTTTACCATCACCAGATTGTGTAAAAGTACTGCCCATGCACCCTACGTCGTAACCTCAAGTTTGTCTCTCTAATATTTCATTTCCACATTAATTTCACACTCATCTATCCCATTTCATGATAATGTCCTAGCAACTGTTCCGTATTCATCCAAGATAAGACTTTGGCAGGGTAATAAAAGTCACAAATCACTTCTGCCTACTTTAACTCGGAGGCCCTTATTTGTGCCAGTGGGTCCTTGATTTTAAGTCAGTTTAACTCTGAGGCTTGCTAATTTCACCATTTACTATCTCCAGAAATGGTTCAGGAGTAGCTATATCACAGTTCTTCAGGTTATTATCTATTAAAAAAGCTTATCAGACATCCTTGGAAAATAAAATCGGTTGCGAACAAAGGAAGGTCGTCAAAACAATTTCCGATTACGGCGGCTTCTGTTGTATGACACTGATTTGGTACATGAGTTTTGACTTTTAATTTGATACGAAGCAGAACGAAGTATTTTTTTGATTTGGATCATCGCGTTCGGCGGACTAAATAATCCATAAACGAACGATTTGATGGTCATAACTAATTGAAAATTGCGGTTTTCGGAAATACCACTCTAAATATGTAATTACAGACAAAATCAATTATCTGGTACAATTCATTTATTTCTTTTCAACAAGTGACTGAAAGAACAAGCAAAATACTTAAAGATAACGGCCATACACAAATAGTNTTGAATGGGATACAATGCTACACCCACCATATTCTCCAGACCTGGCACCATCGGATTATTATTTGTTCCGGTTCCACAAAAAAAAACAAATGACTTTCCGAACAACCCTATAGTAGAATATTCTTTTGACTAAGTGATTTGCTTAATTTTGACCGCTCGTAAGTTGTAAATAAATTCTGTAAATATTCTGTATTTAATTATAATACACATTATGTTCATACATTTTATTAAACAATTCGGAAAAGGTAAATCTAGTCAATAACGGTAGATAGTTTAGGCATTGGTCTACTTTTTTCGACGACCCTTTTCTCATGACTGCTTTAATTGTACAGTTTCCACAACGATACGGATAAGTCCAAACAAGAATTGCTATACAAATATGTAGCAATAATAACATAAAATATAATAAAACACTGCCTTATGCTTTGCTGGAGGTGACGACCTAAAAACGGTTTTCCGGTTCTATTACACACTTTATTATTTTCAAGTCCTGCTCGTCCCCCTCCGCCTCCCTTAACCAGACACTTCCAGAGAGTATCATAAAAATAATACTTCCGTTTGCTACATACTACACTATGTGTCTAATATTACTGGCACTGCGCCAATTCAAATAAAAACTATTCTTTCACGTCAAGTCGTTACATTAAAACTAGGTACTTCTGTACAATACACATGGCCAGATACCTACACAGCCACCTACCAATTTAGTAGTCGCGAGAAAAATCTCACAGCCTCCTTCAATCTAAATTATTTATGTATCTATGCATTAGATACGTACGTTTTCTCGAATTAAATACATGAGTGCTGTACGTCTGTACTTTCTGTGATCAAAATAGAAATTTACAAAACCACTGACAGTTTAAACAATAAAAAAAGTGTTTTCATTGTATACACTTGTGGAGTTTTTAGCATAAAGGGGGTTCCCAGTTTCACTCTTTCCGCGTAGTGTTACCCTAAATCGTTACAATTTTAGTTGACTTTAGTATTTATCATTTCTAAAAATACTATTGCTAAATCCAAAAGTTTGTCGGTGCAAATTAGTCACGTATTACAGCCATTACAATATTTCTCTACTCCAAAGAGTGAAAGATTATCTGGAGAATATTACTGCCCCAGCATGTGTAATCCAAAACTTGGACCAGAACAAACGGACCCAGAATCGAACCGTTGTCCTTCCGAATGGTAATCAATCGTCTAAACCTCTAAACCATGCTGTTTGGTCAAGGCGCTATGATGGAAGTTAATAAAGATAAGAAAGACCGGATGGTAGGAGACCTTATGGGACATGAAGGGTTATTTGGAGACATATTAGAAGCAGAAATAGGAGTACCTATAGAGGGCATGAGGAGACCTATATTAGACTACGGTTCGAAAATAGTTAGGGAGGCAGGACGTTTTAGTTTTGGGGAAATGCGATGATTAAGTCACGAAAACAGGGGGTTGGATAGAAAAGCACCTGGTGACCTCTGCTGTGATCTACAAGATCAAGTGTGCTCTTTTGATTCGTAGCTCAGAAACGTTTCATTTTTTGACTTCGTACCCCTGAGAAATTTTGATCAGATAGTTATATCGAACATCATACTCCAATTGCAGCCAATTTGACCGAAGCAGGGTCCTTTGTATCCTACCGAGCTGCATGTTCTAGAGGTTAAGACCACTGCTCAGCAGTCGATAGGACACCAGTTCGATTCCGGATATGTCTGCCCATCATATAATAGTGAACTTCCTATGTCAAATTTACTAGACAAGCAAAGTCATATTATAACTTGAAACGGCAACTATATGTACAATATATTGTATATAAATAAAATAATATATATGGTGTCATAAGGCTGACATCCGTGTCTATAGTACAACGGGTCGATTGACTCTACGACGTACTGTCGCCACCTGTTGTCCGTTATGACTGGCGCTACATGGGTATAATTACATTACAAGTATGTAAATAAACAGTTGACGGGTGCGTTAAGTACGGACCTTTGCGCGTGCGCAATGGAACGGCGTTAATTCCGCTGGGAAGTTCCCACGCCTCGCCACCTTATTATTGCACCGGTTACTTCCAGTCGCGTTGGCCGTGGAACTGGTACGAACAATCGCATACACACAATACATACGGCCAGCTAGACGAGAGAGACCTACGCGAAAGCAAAACGTACAAGAACAAAAAAAAAAAAAAACACGAGAATAACGTAACAGCTGTTTTGAATGCCGCAAGTTATTACAACAGTATCACCTATTTTTTCACGCATTACACTAGAACCATAAAAACGATACTCTTATTGAGCAGGGTGTGTCGATAAAACGCAACATTTGTTTTTTCTTACTTTCCAACTTGCTACTAAATGGATACAATTACCTGGGATGAATCATATTTGAAAAAGAAAGCACTTTTTAGACATTATACCTATACTTTGTTGAATTCAGTTTTAAGATTTTCTACTGCTGGGTATTTTGTATTTTCTCTAAATAATTGATTAAAATGTATGAACTGTGTTAGTCCTCAGATGCTTCTAATATCTGCAACCTTTCCCCTCATTAAATGTTTTAATGTATGTTGGTCTAAATGTTTCCTATCTCTCCTTTTTTTTATTCAATGGCGCCATCTGTTCTCCTACTCTTTCTAATACCTCTCTCTTGGAAATGAGTTTTCAGTTCAATATATATTTTCTCTGAAACAAATAGTACCTCATCATCATCATAAGGTCGTCAGTCCAGACTGGTTGCACCTCTACTCTTTCCTATCCTAAGCTAATCTTCGCATTTTCCTAAAACTAGAGCATCCCACATCCTCTCTACTTCTCTTTACCCCAGTTTCTGGTTCTAATGTCTTTGACTAGCCCTTCATATCTGAGAAGGTGTCCTACCAACCTATTTCGCCTATTTCTTATTGATTTCCATAGAGTCCTGTGTTCTTCTATCTGCGTAATACCTCTTCCTTCTCTATCCACAGTATCCTCATCATTCGCCCGTAGCACCACATTTCGAACGCTTCTAACCTCTGCTTTTCCGCAGCGCCCACCGTCCATGTTTCGCACCCGTACAGCGCCGCTCTCCAGACGTACACCTTTAGCAATCTTTCTCGAATTACTAAATTGTACCTATCTACTCAAAATTGGTTCTATATGGCGTTAAGATAAATGAAGATTTTGATGCTCAGTTCTTCATGCATCCATGAACATTATTTTGATATGTTCGGACTCTGAAAGAAGTTTGTTTTGTGGTAGCGCGGCGGGCGCCGGCTTTCTTTGGACGCGAGAAACGTAACCGTGGGCGAGCGTGGGCCCGTGGGTGCCCACGCACCTCGACGAAGAGGATTCCCATGGACCCACACGCCCATCACCGGCTGTAACCCCGCCGATTTATTTGCTCTCCGCGGGTTAACGAATCTTGGTATAAACAACATAATAAACGGCGACAAATAAACTTTTCTGTTTAGTATCCATAATCGGCGTCACCGAAAAATTAGCGGTCTGTATTTGGCAGCGCCTTAATAACTTGATAGGAGACCCCACCTGAGTCAGATCGAATCACGGGGGCTCAATAATCTCATAAAATATCGTAAAAGAACTCGTAAACTGAGCTCTATTCAAAGTTATCGCGATGGTTATTATATGCAGATCTTAGCTACTATCAAACATGACCCAATTTCTGTTACCTACCTACACCAATAAAAAATATTAATTTCGAAAACTGCATTCTTCAAGAGAGACCACACAAAGCAAAATTCGTGATAATTTTCCACAGAACGTATAAATAAAATAACCCCAATATAATCGAGATCTACACATTTAGATTACAAGATTGATATTTTTTAAATTACCTGATATTTCCATGATTATGTTCGGTTTCATCTAATTTGGGAATATCTATAGAAACATCAAAACCGCGACGGTACACAATTAGTTACTACTCCGCTGCATGTAGCGAGCAAATTAAAGCGTTTCCCAAAAAAAATTTTTTGGGTGTTCCATCCTTACCAGCTACTAATCGTGGGAATGGGTGGGTGGTGATGGGGTGAGAATGATGAAACAGACGAAATGAAGGCAAAAGAGAGTGAAATTTATCTGTGTAATATTACTGCCTTAGCATTCGTCTAAGTGATCCAAGGAAACCACAGAAAAACTTGGACCAAGGCAGACGGATTCGGAATTGAGCCGGCGTCCTCCCCAATGCTAAGCAAAGGTCTAAACCTCTAGGTCTCAGCTTGCTCAGTTAGGTATTAGGGTTTATTTGGTATTGAAGATGCTCGAAATACAGTTTTCCCCACCTACAATGTAATTTTAACGGCTGAGTGGAGCAATGATCTGTCTTTGCTCATCCAACCGATGTCCGACAAATCATAAATACGTAACAATGCCTAAGTGTAACATTCACACTGAGTACTTTGCGACATATTAATACAGATGATAATGATAATAAGTTAATTATGAGTTAAGTTCACTCTACCCTTAATAATTTTATGATACTAATTATTGTATCTATGTAGAAATAATTGTAGATGTTTGCCAAAAATATGGTTCTGTACTCTTCGCAATAAGTAAAAACTAGTCCGTTCCCGCATGTAGTCACATACGCTTATGCATATCTAGTATTATACAGGTCCCGACAAGATTATCATTACTTATGTATGTATACATACTTATATATAAATATAGTACGATATATACGTGTACATAAATACGTATGCATACAATAGAAAGAGTTAAAAAGAGAGGGAGTGATGGTGATCGCCTAGAGACCACGATGGGCGGCTTGCCTATCATGATACAACTCGTAGCAGTCATCAGTTGTATGGTTAGTAGTAGTGAAGAGTAACAATTTTACATCATCATCATCATTGCCGTCATTCGGGGGCCCCATAGTTTCACCTTGGACTGCCAGGGTGTTTGACTTCTCCATTTCCTATAGAGACCATTTTTACTTTTTACACGCGCTTAATATATATATATATATATATCTACACAAATACACACATAAAAATTACAGGTGACCGTAGATACCTACGTATTTTCTTTCAAAAAGTTAGTCCGCCCTTTACCTCCCCGATAAGAAGGGCCTACACCAACACGAGCATTGCTTTTGCTATTTTCCTTAAAACTTATTGAAAAGGAAATGTTGTTTACTAGTTATTAGAGACATACTGGAAGCAAAAACAGAAGTTAAGAAGGGTATTGGGATCCGTCAAATGGGAGGTGCCTAAAAACATGGCGCCGATTAGGGAAAATTTATCGTAGTTCCTATAGTGTACCGTGCAATTTCCAAGTTTTTAAATTACGAAAAAATGATAAATATTGACACAATATGTGATTGGGCTGACACAAAGCCTCGGAAAGGAAATTTCGTTGAAGGTGAGCGTGTTTTTAATGCCAATCACATTATAAAATTCGGAAATAACAAATCCG
>NW_020439007.1:1196244-1201952 GCF_000699045.2 Agrilus planipennis | reverse complement strand
GGGGTTCAAAGTTAATAAATATGCCAATTTTTATACATTTCTAGGCATGCAAATATTTATATAGTCATTCTTAAACAATATTCAAAGGTAAAACTAATGAAAAATACACAAAAATATTGAGAAAGTTATATAAAACATTATTTAAATATCTTTATCAATAGGGTAGGTTAGGTTATCGGGTTTTGTTCAAGTGACCCCCCTCTTTTGATCCCCCACTTCCACCCGCTAGAAAATAATTATTTTATTGAATTTTATTTGAATTATAGTTTATGAAAATTGTCAAAATAATCAATTTCTTATGGGGGAGAAACACAGCAAACTTTGGGGGGTTGGGGCCATTATCTAGACCTTTACCAAACTTGGACCAGGACAGACGAACCCGGAATCGAACTGGTATCCTTTCGGATACTAAGGAATAATCTAAACCTAGAGACCATGTCGCTTGGTCTTCGCTGATAATAATTTAACAAGTTCGTTCACTAAAGAATGGTAATAACGAGCAACGTAACAACATTCGTCTGGCGGCAGTATTAAATCGGCCGAGTTTAATTACCGGGTTCCGAAAAGTCAGCTGTTGGACCGTGTCTAAATAGTATTGGAATTGGATGCTTTCGCAGCACCAAAGGCCAAAGAGAGAAGCCCCCCATAGCCCCAACGTATCAGAGTGCGATGTACAGATATACATATATTATTTTATGTATGTTAAAAAGCGAGGGCGGTTGGTCTGCGGTGCGCCGTCCGAGACAACACGTAATAAAGATCGATACAGTTGCGTGCCGACCAGTAGAGAGATTACACGGAGCCGCCTGCGCTTGTTGTGTTTGTTGACCGTAAGCCCGGGCCTGTTTGTGCCAGCCAGGCGGGTACACAACATAGCGCAGCGTAGGATCTAGGCGACGGCGACGAGACCGCGTGATGTGTCTCACCTACCGACACCATAGCGTGGGTGAGCGTGTCTAGTACATCGACCGGTGACCTACGTGGCGGCAACGCACTGCTACGTACAGTATAGCGCAAAAAATTATGACACCGTTTCTCTTTGAATCACATCCGTGATGTACGTTCGGTTGGGTAAAGATCATAAGGTTTCTGCAGGGAAAGACAAAACGAACGAAGTGTTATAGGAATAGAAAAATAAAAGTAGATAGGTATTTAATCTTGAGGGACCACATATGACCCTTATTATATACAAAATTCCTAGTCAATCCAAACTATGTGGCACCCAGAGGTATGCCCCTCATCCAGATGAACGAAAATGATATTAAAATAATTCCCGAGTGTAAAGTCAACATGTACAGACATACAGACGCCCCCCGTCCTCATATTTTTAATAGTATCGATAAACCTAAATATTTTTCCTGATTATCAAATTTAGTCAGGTTTCAGTTTAGTTTGATGAAGATGGGTATTGTCAGTTGAAATCACACTATCTCCTCCGCCACGCGTTTTTAGGTTTCATCTACTTTTGTGCAACACTGTACATTTACGTACAGTGAACTGAAGATCGAACGAAACATCAGCTCGCGGTCGGCGCGGATCGCGGAGTGGCGGTCAGTCGGGACCAGCTGTGAGATGATTCAGTCGCGTAGCAGGTTCGCACAAGTTGCTCGCGATTCCGCGAACAGTCATCGAGATCTAGCAAGCAGGCGAACGAGACGGGACAAAACAACGAGCAGTCAACTATGTATAATAATTTACGAATAGGTATACAAATACATACACTTAAATACGTCATTTTTATATGTATTGAGTATTGTCGCGGTCGCCGCTCGACCAAGCGTCAATAATAACAATATCGCAACAGAAGAATTCCCACACTTTTCACACGGTCAGTCACTCACTCGCTCACTCGCCTCCTCCGATCAACACAACCTTTTCTATGTATGTAAGGGTATTCATATTGCATCTACAATTTATGGTTGATAAAGAGCCTAAGGACGTTAGTTATTTTATTAATATATTAGGTTCATCATTCGTGTGATTCAAGGAAAACACAGAAAAACTTGAAATAGGGCAGCCGGACTCCAAATCTAACCGATATCCTCCCGCATGCTAAGCATTTATGCTACTATTGCTAGCGAATGGGAAGCCCCTTCGGGGTATAGAGCAAAAGATCCTCGATCTTCAGTCTCCTTGATTAAGGAATCCTGGAAAAAAGTGGGTGGCGGTGGATGGAATGAGAAAGATGAAACGGTTGAAATGAAGTTAGGAGAAAGTGAAAGATTATCTGTGGAACATTACTGCTGCAGCATTTGCCCAAGTGATCCACGGAAACCACAGAAAAACTTGGATCAGGGCAGTGGACCCGGAATCTAAAACCGGTATCCTCCCGCATGCTACGCAATGGTCAAAACCTCTGAGCCTGCCACTCGGTATGCTTAGTAGCTGTGACTTAGGTATTTACACACGATCAGAGGGAATTGGATGTAGCACAGCCACCCTAGATCTCGCAGAAGGGTTCGCTCTAGTCGGTTCGTCTGTCTGTCTGTCTGCCGAACCGCGACCGAGCCGAGAGAGCGGCCAGTTCTTTCTACGGTTTTGTCGTGTGACGGCTGACCGCGCTACGCGGCCGACCAATAACGACTACCATTGTTAATCCAACGTGCAAATAGACAATTAGGCTGTGAAAGTACGGTATCGAACAGGTACTGCGTTTTTGTTCAAACAAATGGTGCAAAAACGTGGGAGACTTTTTTTATCGGGTTAGCGCACCATTGCCAAAGGTATGTGGGTACTTTATCCGTCGCCGCCATTTATAATGTCTACCATATACCAATTGAATGGTGCACATGCAAAAATTTCAAACAGTTGTTTGTTGTGTAGGGGAGCACACGTCCCAGGGCTTTTTGATCAGTGTCCAGGACCTACATATGTTTAAACATATTGAGCAGTTTACCATCACCAGATTGTGTAAAAGTACTGCCCATGCACCCTACGTCGTAACCTCAAGTTTGTCTCTCTAATATTTCATTTCCACATTAATTTCACACTCATCTATCCCATTTCATGATAATGTCCTAGCAACTGTTCCGTATTCATCCAAGATAAGACTTTGGCAGGGTAATAAAAGTCACAAATCACTTCTGCCTACTTTAACTCGGAGGCCCTTATTTGTGCCAGTGGGTCCTTGATTTTAAGTCAGTTTAACTCTGAGGCTTGCTAATTTCACCATTTACTATCTCCAGAAATGGTTCAGGAGTAGCTATATCACAGTTCTTCAGGTTATTATCTATTAAAAAAGCTTATCAGACATCCTTGGAAAATAAAATCGGTTGCGAACAAAGGAAGGTCGTCAAAACAATTTCCGATTACGGCGGCTTCTGTTGTATGACACTGATTTGGTACATGAGTTTTGACTTTTAATTTGATACGAAGCAGAACGAAGTATTTTTTTGATTTGGATCATCGCGTTCGGCGGACTAAATAATCCATAAACGAACGATTTGATGGTCATAACTAATTGAAAATTGCGGTTTTCGGAAATACCACTCTAAATATGTAATTACAGACAAAATCAATTATCTGGTACAATTCATTTATTTCTTTTCAACAAGTGACTGAAAGAACAAGCAAAATACTTAAAGATAACGGCCATACACAAATAGTAAGGTAAATTTTTTGGGACCTACACCAATATAAATTATTGACGTAAACAATGAGACCGAGAAGAAGAACGAAGGTAAGAGGATAAAAAAACGAAGAAAATTTTGGAATTAGAAAAACATCTAAAGAAACTTCAAAGGCGTTTTGACTTACCGATAAGTAACGCCTCGATGACACCTCCACCTAGGCCACAACTAACGGCAGTCGTAGATGGAACTTTAACATCAGAATTTAACTGGAGTACGAACAATCAGCGCATTGCTGTATGGGATACGTAAAATTGATATGAATGGTGGAATGAACCAATAAAAAAAATTTCCGGATCAGTGCATTTCGATGGAGGCGGTTAAATCTTCAAAATTTGTCAGATTAATCAAATGAAAGATACGAAGAATATTTTTTGGCTTTGTTACAGAATAGTGATTGTGAATCCTTCCTTTCTCCTCTGGGCCCAGACGGGTCCTCAGGATGGTCGAGTTGTTGCGGATATTTTCATTGCAAACTCGAGGGTCTATAAACATCTGCTATATCTATACTTTTAGTTACTAATTTTTTGCTACTACAAAAAATAAACGATTGGTTGAACCGAGACCATGAAGGGCTAATTAGAGACATATTAAAACTAGAGGGGGTAGCGTTAGACTCAGACTAGAATGCTTTAGTTTTCGATAAGTGAAGATTGGATCAAGACAGGAAGAAGTGGATGTACGTCTTCGGACTGAAGACCTTATAATGATGAAGAACTCTTAAAGACATTTAACTGAAGTACCGACAAAAGATATCATTTTTTGTAACGCTGCGGTCGTCTGCAATAGGTTGCTGATATAGACAAACTTTACTCTGATTTACTATTATACTGATCATGGTGGCAACTGGTGTGTTCTAATATCAATATATTACATTAGAATAAGAGAATGCAACAGTAATAGTCCCATACGTTCATATAAATAAGTATATCAATTGTAAATACCGGTTCAAAAATAATAGTAATGTTTCAATGGCGTTATTTGTCTGTAGCAAGAAACATAATAATAACTGTTTTTGTGCATAGGTTGCGACGTGGTGTGCCATTAAATGGAGCAGTACAATAATGTTGTGCCGCACCATATTATTACTATTAATATTATTAAATCACAGACAAGTTGAAGTGACACGTTAAACGTTCTTGTACCATTACGATAAACTAGGCCTCGATCGCAGTCAGCTGGGCCTGAATTATTTATTGGACAAATGAGAATACAGGTATACCGTACGATCTGAATATTTTGCAGTTTTTCGAAATTAGAAGCATGAAATGGGTGCTTCGTCTGGTACACCGTATGCATCCGTCAAAATGCACCAAAGGAAACGATTGAATTTAAATTTCGTGCAGCAGATGGATCTGCACCAGATGCAGCACGTTTGAAGCATTACAAAAAAACGCATGATGGGGGTGGTCACCCATGTGATGCGCCCTCGTACTTCACTCGTTGATCTTGCTAAATGCTCCAGTCATTTAAATATTTTTAGAATTAGAAGTGATGATCCAAACTTCGTGGGCTGTTAATTTTGCTCTCTCTCGTCATTTAGAACACACATGCACTAGCCGCTGTTGTTTGAGAAAGTTATGACGTTGAGTCACCAGAAAATACCACTAGAGTAACTGCAACATAAAACTTGTTATTCCCCTGGTGCGTGTTTTGATGCAGAAACTAGGGTGACCAAACTACAGAAGAAAGGAACTTAAATTAAAGCGGGGTGGACAGAGAGGAATACGACATACGACATCCAGAGATTCATTGTCTATAGATATTCAAGAGATGGGGAAATCTTTTGTTTTCTGAAAAAGTGGGTGACGGATTACAAGCGAAATTGGTAAAAGTCTAGATGATGGTGGGTGGGATCGAAAGAGGAGGTCTCCCCACCGCTGTACCATAAACAGTTCGTGGCAGTCTCACCCCCATAAAAAATTATGGGGGTTCAAAGTTAATAAATATGCAAATTTTTATACATTTCTAGGCATGTAAATATTTATATAGTCATTCTTAAACAATATTCAAAGGTAAAACTAATGAAAAATACATAAAAATATTGAGAAAGTTATATAAAACATTATTTAAATATCT
>NW_020439007.1:1155995-1195479 GCF_000699045.2 Agrilus planipennis | reverse complement strand
AAATATGCCAATTTTTATACATTTCTAGGCATGTAAATATTTATATATTCATTGTTAAACAATATTCAAAAGTAAAACTAATGGAAAAGTTATGTAAAACATTATTTAAATATCTTTATCAATAGGGTTGGTTAGGTTAGGTTAGGTTATCGGGTTTTGTTCAAGTGACCACCCTGTTTCGATCCCCCACCTCTACCCGCTTGAAAATATTTTTTTTATTGAATTTTATTTGAATTATAGTCTATGAAAATTGACAAAATAATTAACTTTCAACCCCCATAACTTTTTATGGGGGTGAGACCGCCGCAAATTCTTTATGGGGTTTTACTCAGGTGACCACCCTCTTTCGATCCCATCTATCCTCTTTTGATCCCCCTATCCCCACCCCTATCTAACCCCCATAACTTTTTATGGGGGTGAGACCGCCACGAACTTTTTATGGTACAGTGGTGGGGGGAGACCTCCTCTTTCGATCCAAGCCGATCCAAGCCACCCGCCAAGGGGATGGGGGCCATCATCTAAACATTTACCGCGATATTTCTTTATTTAGGCTTTTTAATTAATAGATTAAGGGATCCATTGTTTCAATATTATGAAGCGAATAGTATGCAGGTGCCGCATGGTTAGTGTTGGTAACAAATGTGTTTTCTGTGTACCGGTCGTCGCGGTCGTGGTATGGCTATACCATGGAGGTACCTACACTCTATGCATGTATACAGCATGCCATTGCGAATAGTTGCAAGCCGGAATTGAAATAGTTATTCCATAATTTATTGTTTATTTACCAACACGCATTCCGTGCATTATACCGTTCGCTAAAAACGCGCTCCGCAGGTCACGAAAGCTCCGCAAACCCCGACATGGGAGTCGTATCGAGAGAGTCAACTCGGCCAACTCGATACGGCCAACAAGAATCACTGCCACCTTTGCTGCACCGCAGTAGTAAGTCGCCGAGAGTCAGAGTCCAAGGCGGCGGCGACAAATATTGCATAAGCCGAACGAGATGCCGACGCTGTTACCGGAACGACACGGTGCGATTAAGCTTATATTCTTCGGTTGCATACTGCACTCGATACGGTTTATATAATAACGCAGACTGCATCATGTTCGAGGAATTTTCACACGAACATACGGGGGACGATTCAAAAACGAGCGCGCGTCAGGACCTGCGTACTATTTGTCAGCTTTTTCATTGCATCAGGCCGACAAGATTCGCAGAAAAGACGGACTAAAGTCCGATGACGCATTCCGTTTTCCATGGCGCATCAACCCAATGATGCACTAAGTCTGACGCTTCAGTTGTCGCAAAATCGGGGTTTCTATTATAGTAAATCAGCGACGATGAGCAATATATGTTTTCAAACTAATTAGAGACATAAGCATTACACGCCATGTCCTCTTTGTGATTGTGTCTAGATTCCTCTTGAAGGGATGCTGACGCCAGTGATGGACTAAGGAAAGGCGAAGGAACAGCTCGCGTCGGGCTTCTGGTCTTGGGGGTATCCAAATTTCGGGATGTCTTGTTTAAGGAAACTTCAAACAAGGCCAAAATGCGTTTAGTGCTTACCTAAGTGTAGTAGGTAATTTAGACATTGGAGTCGGGGGCCTCATACGTATGCAGAGAATTTACGTAAAACGTTGCTCCAAGAAAACTGTAGAATGAACCACTTTTTTAATATCCACGTGATCAGAAATAGGTGTATGTACACCACAAGTACGTCTATTGCTGAGCAGACTGGGGCTCCCATTTCTTTTTGACGCGCCTGGCCTCGGACGGGTTTAATCCGCCATTGGCTGACGCATCTATTGTTCGAGTTCTGCGTCAATCGTGTATCAAACGGAAAGGAAATGGATTCAATTCAACTTTCATGCAATTTAGTGAGCTGCTGTGAACACTGAGCACTGAGGCAGTATGTCAACTTCATAGCTTTATCTCTTTAACGTGTATAACATCAAACTTTAGTAGGTATGGGTATTCTTTACCTTAAAATCTCTCGTAAAAACTCAAACTTTTTGACGTATCCTTAAGTTCAGCTTGTCGAGGATCTATTAACGGTAGACATAGTTTTGGTTTGGGTCATAATATTTTCTTTAGATATAAAAATTATGAACAAAAATTAATAGTTTTTGTTGTTCTTCACAACTTGGGTAGATAGTTCTATCCGAAATACTTGTGCAAAAGCTATAAATTTTATAACGGTACTCGATAAGGAATTTAAGCGCATTATATGGATAACGTTCTTCCGTCTGGGGATAAATAAAACTGTCTTTCTTGAATTAAAGCCCCGGAGCCTTCGAGATCGCTGCGCTGCGCTGCACCATTACCCTAAAACATTCCCCGTGTTTACGTCAACTATCAAACAAATTGATCGCGTGCTAACGAAAACTTTACCGATCGCAGTAGGCCAGCGGCACACTCAACACAATACACACGTGGACCTACCCGCACATTTATGTGTACGTACTACATGTATACATTGAATAGATCAATCAAATCATTAATTTATGCTCTACAAATATAACATGCAAGTCAATAATGAACAGGCGAGATAGGTTGGTAGGACACCTTCATGAAGGGTTGGCCAGAGACATTTTAGAAATAGAAGTAGGAGTCGAGATTACTGTTCAAAAAGATGTGGGATGTTCTAGTTTTAGGAAAATGCGAAGATTAGTTCAGGATAGGAAAGAGTGGGTGTCCAACCAGTCTTGACGACCTGATGATGATAAAATATACGATGATGATCCAAAAACAGAACTCATGAGATTTTTAATTAAAAATAAATCTTAATCAATTTTTGGGTATTATTAGTAAGTGATTTTAACTAGTGGTATGTCGAAAGCCACCTGTACACTTACTTAAATCTTTTATCCAAAAAACTACTCTCATAATGCACACGATGCACGAAGTGAGTTTAGTATAAATATGTAGATATAGCGCATATAAATGTGTGGCGTTCGTATAAATAATGAAGAAATTTATTTATTTATAAAGCTGTTGCCGCCCGTGCTAAAGTTGGCAGTGTGCTGTGTATATCGGGGCTGGCTCGGGACATCATCGGGTATATTTCTAGAAACAGGAATCTGTTTTATTTAATCACGGCTTCATACACCTACTAAACGTACCTACTGTTTTAGAATCAAAGAGAAAACAGAGATCGATGAAGAAATGCTTGATGAATTAGTAAAACAAATGCGTAAATTCGTATTTAAGAACACAAACTGAATTTGTTTATCCCTCGAAAGTACCGCGTGCTTTGATGTACGTACTTATCGAACTTTAACATTGAATGTGTAATGGTACCGTTTATAGGCACTGCGTAGCGCTGATATTAGGGTGTAATACGACATGCAGCATATATGAAGGCGTAAAAGGACAAAATATTTTTTTTTAATTTCGACTTGCAACTCAAAATTTCAACTTGTAAGTCTAAATGCCTATTGAATCGCAACCTAAAGTAACTTAACTCAATTCCAGTTTAAGCCTTAGCAAATTAAAGAATGGACAAGAGTAGTACAACACATTTCGTTCGTTTTCTGTTTACCTACAGTAACGTTTTGATTACAATCACACGAATGAGGTCTTCAATTAGGTTAAGATTATAATTTTTGGGGTATGTAAAGATAACGTGAACGCAGAATGAATTGTTAAGTCCAGATGTTTCGTAGGTAACTACGGCTAACATCTTCAGTGGTAGTGCATTGACAATGTGGAAACTGAAGATTTCTGTACAGTTTCCAACGAAACGCCTGGACCTTACAGTTTATTTAGACCACGATCCTTCAGCCCGAATGATAATTGTACGATATCATTGATTCTGACCGTGAAAGCCTAATCCTCCTTCTTATACTGATAGGTGAATCAATACTCAACTTGAAATTTCAAAAAAAAAAAATTATGTTTGTTGGTTAGGTGTATCTGATGATACATGATACATCTTCCTAGTATTTTAACTGATAATGGACATAATTTATTACACATCCGTTTTCAATTCATTTAGTAGGTAAAGTATTTAATGGTTTTATGATAGGTATTTGACTAATCATTGGAATTTGAGTTCATTGTAATTTTTCAAATCAGGTTGAAACTTGTTTGAAATATGCAAATTTTTCGGCATTATAATCGCAAAATTCAGCTATTACATCAGATGACATAAATTATTTTATAAAAATGTATTTAATTGTATTATTTTATTTATCTCTAATGGACAGTTAGGACATGCGACATCAAGAGTAATGACATAAAAAAAATAGTATAGATAGACAGCTGTCAAAAAAAATCAGATTGCTTCAGGTATTTTAATACGTACGATGACAATTTTTAAAATATCCTAAAACTTAGATACCTAGATAGGAAACTCATTTTTTTTTTCACCCAGACATCGGTTTTTTCGCGGAATTTAAAAATTGCTTACCCATTTTTATCCGCAACGGAAGTATGAATAGTGCAAGTCCCGTTAAAGAAAAAAATAAAGTCTTCGATTCACTCTTTCTACACTCACTAAAACAACAAACGAAAGCACAAGAATTTGATGCACAAGCAACATTCGCGGACAAAGAGCTGCAGAACACCTCACTTCCGATTCGGATACTGACTGACGTTTCAGCCGGCGGATTTCTTATATATTGCCCCACTATCAAACGCGGTCGCTCAGTCTTGTTTAGCGGCAACGGCGGTTGCTTTGATCGCCAGGGAAAAGCGATGCCGGTAAATTTACCTAGAGCCGCTCCATAGCTACGAAACACGAACTCTGTCGACCAATAGCGGCGTGTAACTAATCGTAAACAAGACGAGTGGGAGGAGCCAAAGGTGCAGTTGTTATCATTGATTGAGGAAGATACGACCAATTTTTATTTTCGTTTGGTTGAGGAATCGGGAATATAGTTCCAGGAAGGTAAATTGAGCCGATGAGTTCAGGAAATTGAGGTAATTTTCGAAATATAGTAAATGAGGAAAAGTTGTTTTTAAAATTGATGTTGTTCGAAATTAGCTTCATTTACTATTAGTAGTTACAGATAAATCTCTAGTAGGGGTATTTCAGTATCAATTGTGATGGATTAGGTAGAATGTGAAGATACACAAAAGCTTCATAACTCCAAGATTTATAAATATATTTGCAAATTTTGCGATTCATTTATGGCGAACTGCGGGTCGATAAAACACAAAGCAAAGCCTTTGAGGGTTGCAATTTCGACATGGTCATCATTAGAACATTCATGATATATGGTACCTACTCCATATCGGCAGACAAAAGTCATCTTTCAGGAATTTTCATTAAACAATAACGCGTCGCTATTATTTAATAATCGAATATTTATTTTTAATGGGGGTACATTTACATTTCTGTACTTGTGACCTAAAATAAGAGGCCTATAGTAACTGTAGACCTTTGACCCCGTTCGACCGTCAGATCTGTAGCTCCACGATTTTATTTCTACACGACTCCAGTAGCATCATCAAGTATCTATCTTATAAGTAGATGATTAAAATGATGACATCGTCGAAAATCAAAACTAAGGGCAAAAGTTTTTAGAATGTACAATGTGAATGTTCTATGCGCTTCTCGCCTCGTCTGAAGGATCATTTTGAACTTGCGAAGTTTTTTGGAAAGGCTTGATACTTCAAAAACTAACAAATTTTATTCGTACTTACATCAGGATCGAATAAAAATAATATAGGAAAATGGAAGGTATTTATATGCACCCTGATATTAGGATGTTGGAGTTTTTACTGTTATTTTTGTTTTTCGTTAAAATAAATTAATAAAAGTTGGACAATTTGCATCTACCTAATAATATTCGAAAGAGAAGTGTAATTATGCAGAATGGCCATTAAACGCAAGCAATCAAGAGCCGACCAGAATCGACTAGGTATGTAGGTATCTAATTTTGGAAAGATTCTTATAAATGCACGCAATCTCTCCCAATAACCATCACGTGCACAATTATACCGTACCCACCAACTAAGTAGGCATGTATACCTACCTACCTAAGGCCCGGTGCACACTTGCGTCATTCCTATCTGCGTCTTATCGAAGTCCCAATCCACACTTTCACTCTGATAAGCCAAAGCGATAGTTTCTTGTTTGTTACCAACCGAGATGAATCATCATACGCGTCTCCAAGCAGAAAAAGGAAGATCCTTTTGGATTCACCCATACATCCGAAAGAGGTTTCACAACAAAAACGGGCTGCATTTTTATTTTGTTTGATGTCCATATTTTCATTAGATATCGTGTTGAGAGATTTCCACACGCTCGACGTCAAAAGATACGACGCTACGTAAGATTTGGGCTTCCCAATAGACAAATGAGGAATGCCCATCACGTATCGAGGTATAGACAAGGTATAGGCACTACACGTGAATCCCTTATTATGAGATTAAAAATGACGCAGTGTCCGGATAGCTTTTTGCTTTAGGTCTTGGTCCCTGTACATATTTACTTCAAAATGTACTGGGACGCTGCATCATTTTCAATCGCATATAAGAAGAAATGCAAAACAATTGTTATCGGGATTCACACGTGACATCGTGACATAATCTGACGACGAAATCGCTCTTGATAGTTATGGAGATGGACGCAGGTACCTGTGAGAGGCGCGTCTTATTCCTGTACCCCGATGCCTGGCAGTGTTTTATTATCTACTGGGATGTGCTCTTTTTGTCCATCGGGATGTGCATATTTTCTGTAGTGTCGTATTCTCCCATCGAACTGTGGAACTCTCATAATACGAGATCCGATGAAAATGTGAGTGTCAGCATCTCCAAGGACGGTGTGGGAAACCTCATTCATGTATAAGGTTTAGGTTCCTTCTCCTTGTGCGTTGTTGATTCGATCGTTCATTTCGTCGAAAGATCAAATTGACATTCGAAAATAGTTAAAAAAAACTTGTCATCAACTTCCTTGAGATTCATCAAGACTAGTTTCCCTTCAAGTACCTCTCCCAGTTCTATGGGTGTATCGAGTACTTTCTGACAAATGAGATACTGTCGCTTTGGCCTATCATCAAACCAAAAGTGTGGATTGGAACTGATAATAAGACACAGATTGTTTTTTTTTTTTATTAAAGAGGGGAAATCTTCGAAAGATACCCAGTCGTTCGTACGACTGGGTAGTGTCGGATTCCCGAGGAAGGCAGATTGGAGTGACCCAGCGTCCCGATAGCTTTTGATGCAACAAAAGTGTGCACCGGGCCTAAATATTGCTGCAGGCATACGCGCGTACAGACAAGCGTGTCTATAAACATTATGTACTTACACATACACGCATACTGTACCTCTGCCTAAACTACCTATATATATCCTATAAGTGATCTTTATTTTTTCTTTTTTCCCTTTTTAAATGCTCTACCGACGAATATTGCTGCCTTAGCCCTCTAATTTGGCACGCGCGTTTAGCCCCAAGCCATAAACTTCAAGTTACCGTATTCACGCAATTTCGGCGCACCTCAATTACCCACCCCTTTGTACGGTTAGTTGTTAAAACTACCCATGAAACCAACAATATAAGTTGCATCTCATTGTATGCGTTCATTAATGTTTGATAAGGTCCTTTTGCGATTAAGGATATCGGCTTGTCAAACTCATGGGCACGTATACCTAGAAGAAAAGTTCCTGGTCAGGGATCTGTCGAAATCATCAGGCGTGTATCGCTATTCCTATCTCCTTGGATCTCATCAACACGCCGTGGAGATCGAAATCGCAATCCACATATGACAAATCACTGACTTGGGGCACTTTTTATGTCGCCTGTTTACTTATCGACTGTTTAGTATCATCGATTATATTTGATTTATGACCCTGCGCGACTCGCCGACTTGCTCCCCCGTAATCAATCGATGCTTTTCGGTAGTAGTAGAAGTAATCTCGAATGTTCAATAGGAACTCTTAGGTATTTGGTGACCCAACGCTGTTCTTACTTTCCTAACAAAAGCTTCGCACATATTTTCAATATTCCCACAGTAGTTTTTCCCTTTTGTTTTTCATCCCTCTTTCGACGAATTGGTCATTTCGTAGTCCGCGTGTGTACGAGAATTCGTTCCCGTTGCGGCGGCGTTTGCCCAAATATTATTTATTGATTATTAGGGACAATCGTCCCATAAATCGATAACGACGGCAACCGCTGCTTTAATTGGCAGGAATGATAATAGGCAGCTATGGATCGATCGATCGATCGTCGTGGCAGATCTAGAAGCCTGCGACGAGACGACGAGATGTGCGGCGCGGCGGTGCAGTCTGCGGTGCATGCGGTCGGTCAGTCGGTCGATGGTCGGTACGGCTGGGAAACGTGGTAATTCGCATGCACCGATCGTCAGTTAGCAGGTGCATCGAATCGAATACCATGTCGGGCTCACACCGTCTCACCGCCGTCGTTATATCGCTACACTATTTGAATCTCAACTCTCAATCCTTAAAAGACAATTAAAAGCAGATAACTTTTATAACATTAAATATACAGAATGCAACAGAAATAAGAACCGAGCTTGCAGGAGGTGATGGAGCACTATAAAACATCAATATTAAGTAAATGGTACACTCTTGTGACAGTGTGGCAACTTTTAAAGGAACAGTTGCTGCATCCTTATTATTTGCAGCGAGTGCAAGCCTTGCTTGAAACTGATTTTCAGACGTGAGTTGATTTGTGTCTAGAACAATCCCCAAAATGGTACGCTCATGTGTGAGAGTGTGGCAACTTTTAAAGAAACATTTGCTGCATCCTTATTATTTGCAGCGAGTGCAAGCCTTGCTTGAAACTGATTTTCAGACACGAGTTGATTTGTGTCGAGAACATTCCCCAAAATAGTACACTGATGTGTGAAAGTGTGGCAACTTTTAAAGGAACAGTTGCTGCATCCTTATCATTTGTAGCGAGTGCCTTGTGTGTCGGTGGTTTCGGAAGAAATGTGCTGCACAGCCAAATTTTCCATATTATGGTGTTGTTTACAGACAAATTTTAAATTTTCACAACGCTAATTGTAAGAAACATATGTTTCTCTGTGTGAAGTCCTACAGTTATTACAAGGATGAATCTTTTTGAAAAAAAAGGTGGTAAAGGTCACTACTATTAGGGTTGTTAACCCAGCAACAACAACACAATGTTGTCTTGGGTTTTCGTGGTGTGGGCCAATTATTTTGAGAGGTACCTTATTAAGAAAATTGTTACTGGCTGCTCTGGATGCCAGGAGAAATTAAAGGCCCAGGTAGGTAAACGTAATGATGGTATGCTAATTAAAGGATCTTTTTGTTATCGTACGTTTAACAGCAACACGTTGCGGGCATTCGCTTATTAAAAATTACCGAATATGCGAAATATTGTTGAACATATCAATTTATTTGAATGAACATACATATATGGTATATGCTTCGGCGTTTTATGTAGATGGGTCATTGGTTTTTATTTGGACATCTTTAAAAATAACGAACTATAGGGTTGTTCGGAAAGTCATTTCGTTTTTTCCCGACAGACGATTTAATTGTATTCTTTTGCACCCAACTTCACATTTAAGCCGTATAATTTTTATATGCTTTGAGAGCTCATATAGCAAGGCTTGTGTGTGAAAAATTCCAATTAATTCTACGCAGTAGTTTTTGGTTGGTGCCCTTTTAAATATGGAGAGCGATAAGCAGCATTTTCGACATATCTTACTGTTTTACTACAGAAAGGGTAAAAATGCTGTTCAAACCAGAAAGAAATTGATTGATGTGTATGGAGAAGGTGTGTTGACAGTACGCCAGTGCCAGAACTGGTTCGCTAAATTTCGATCCGGCAATTTTGATGTCGAAGATGCACCACGTTCGGGAAGGCCGGTTGAAGCTGATAAAGACGCGATAAAGGCACTGGTTGATGTGAACCGGCGAATAACAACACGTGAGATCGGATTGAGGTTAAATTTATCAAATTCAACAGTTTATGACCACTTGAAAGGCCTGGGATTATCCTCGAAGCTCGATGTATGGGTTCCCCATGTTCTCATAGAGAGAAATCTGTGTCGCCGCATTGACGTCTGCGATTCGCTTCTCAAACGTCACGAAAATGATCCGTTTGTGAAGCGCATAATCACTGGGGACGAAAAATGGGTTGTATACAACAACGTCAAACGCAAGAGGTCATGGAGCAAAAAAGATGAACCGGCTCAAACCATTTCCAAAGCCGATATTCACCAAAAAAAGGTGATGCTGTCTGTTTGGTGGGATTTTAAAGGAATCGTTTTTTTTGAGCTTTTACCGGATAACACAACGATTAATTCGGAAGTCTAAAGGGTCAAAAACCTCCTCGATCACTTTTTTGCCAGCAAAGACCAAAAATTTTATGAGCGTGGAATTATGCTACTACCAGAAAGATGGCAAAAGGTGTTGGACCAGAACGGTCAATATATAATTTAATAAAGTATTTGTTTATTATACGAAAACTGTCTTTCATTTCCACAAAAAAAAACGAAATGACTTTCCGAACAACCCTATAAAATAAGGAGGGAGGTACAAGAATAATTTTCTTCCTAAGGGGATCGCGCTATGAGAATGACTTAAAGACACTGCTCAGGGTTATTCATTTCAAGTTATTTCTCATCTACAGTCGCTCTGTATATTTCTCATTGCTATTATATTTTAATCATATTACGTCCTCGCGATCGCTTCAGTCGGCGTTTTCCCGACTCTTACTCATATAAAAAGTTTTCGGTGGTTTTGTGAACCATCAGCTCGCCATCGAGCATCGTGTGTCTTCGCCGCCGCCTGCGACTTTTACAAACGCATACACCTGCTACGACAAAAAATCGTCGAGCATGAAGACAATACACTTGTTACTGGAGCAACGCAGAGACCGATTGTCAAGCTCCTCTCTGTGATTAGTGGAACTCTCGTAGCTTATTTTGCTTTTTTTCGTTTGTTTTATTAACTGAACCGTTAGAGCGTAAATTTAACGGTCGCTTAGGTAATACCAACCACCATTTGTTATTGGGATTGAGGAAAATTATAACAAAAAATATTTAAGTTTTTAATTAATCTACATATCAAAATGTACACTCAATTTGTCACCTGTAGATTGTGAGCAAATTAAAACTCTTGCTCAGCTGGTATTATGTATTATGTATTGTAGCATTGAAGTTGCTTAAAATGCATCTTTTCCTATCTCTATATTGAAAAGGTTTAATTATTATTTTGCTATAGTTACGCTGTTAAAAATCACCTGGTATATTCTTCTGATGACTGTTGACTATTGAACAAGACGTCTTTGTCGTTGATAAACGTGTTTAGTGCGTACTTTTTGCAATAAAATGACGATTAGCATTCAGTTTTATGCCTTCTGTGTTCTCAGTTCATGTTGATGTCGGTGTATTTTCAACAAATTAATGTTGCATTTACGTGGCGCGTAACAAATTTCTTTTGACATTTACGTCAAGGCCAGACAGCGCGGTGGTGCATTAAATAATCCATTGTCCATCTTCAACAGAAAGAACAACTCTTTTGAACATCTAATTTTGACGTGACGAAATGCACTCGCGGTTGGTTTTACAAGGACCCTAATGCAATGACGGTGTAGTCTTTCGAGGGTTAGAAACACTGTAATTCAAACCCTTCCATGAACGAGTAGTTGGTAAATGGATTACTTTATGAAATTGTTTTGTAGTTTGTAATTCAAAGGTTTAAAATTTTTCGTACGGGACCCAGCACTTTCAAGGTGTTTAAGGATTTGAATCTAATTGTTCTTGAAGTAATTGGAAATTCGATGTCCTTGGGTTTTGAAGTGCAATTGCGACTTCAGAGCTAAAGCACTTTAAGAAAGGGCTTTGGATTTAAGGATTGCAGCTCTTTTGGTGAGTGTTTTATCCCTCTTTGCTCAGATAAATGAGTTGGAACGTATGTTGTGCACTATATAATGATAGTTATGACTAACATCCACCTTTGGTCATACACATCTAAAACGATATCATATCTGACTTGTAGCTAATATCGTAAAAGTACTTCAATCTGAGTGGGACAACGTCCTTGTCAAAAGAGCTCCGAATTCAAATACTTAATGTGCTTTAGTCCTTGAAGCTCCAATTACATTTTAAAATCAAAGAGGGACTTCAAGTTGCCTATTATTTCAAAAGCAATTAGATGTAAATCCCTTAACATTTTGATAATGTTTCCAGCACTTTGAAGAGCTTGAAGTCTTTTTAATTAATTTGTTTTCGAAGCCTCGACTACTTGTTCACGAAAACAAATGAATTATGGTGCTTCCAAGCCCTGAAGATCTGGAAGCACATTTTCAAACATAGAACACTAAAGCTCTGACCTGTTGTAGTTTCAATGATATGCTGTAGTCATTACTTTTTTAATCGGTCCGAGTAGACCATGTTAACGCCGCACCATCATCATGGGCTTGCTAATCCAAAGATTTGGACCTCCAGTCTAGGGTTGCCACCTTTTCAGGCTTTAAATAAAGTATTTCTCGACTAAAAGGTTAAAAAAAAAGTACTCAGCATAAAAATAAAGTATTTTATATTTTGTTTTTAAAAACATATTTTTTGTTACACCTAGCAGCCAGTAACAAATTGCTGTCGCTCTTAAATACATTAATAGTCTCTAAATATGGCAAACAAAGATTTAAGTAAACTAAAAGTTCATTTTTAATTAGTTTTAATGAAGCTTTATTCCTGTCGTCCGGCCAGTTTGCGTTCATAACAGAGAATACTCTTTCTGTAAATACTGAAGTGGCCGGAACGGACAGCAAAAGTGAAACTACTTTAAACCGATTTGGGCAATCAGGTTGTTCAATAAATATGGCTTGGCATTTTTCTGTGCAATATTATTGATGTAAAAGTACTCTGAATTTCGAATAATCGCTTACAAAATTACGATGTTTACTTAAGGCCTTAAATAAAGTATTTTTGCGTACTTTATGTGTCTTGTAAAGTATAACGTACACACAGTCGAAATAGAGTACAATACTTTATAATAAAGTATGGGTGGCAACTCTACTCCAGTTCCTTCTAGCTATTCTTCGCATTTTCCTAAAATTAGAATGTATCCCGTCGTTTGGATACAGGTTTTCCTCTGTCCTTTCCAATTCTCATCTCTAGCCATATATATCCATCGCAATCTCTTGATCATTTTACAGTACTTCTCCACTTGTATCTTCTTATACTGATTCATCTGTTATTACTATCAGAATTAACTTTGTGTCGAGCGTGAAAAGTTGCAATCGTGAGTGCATTTTCGATCATCCCCCGAGGGTTGGTCGTGTGTCTAGACTTAGGCGCCGATGCACCGATAACAAGTGACAAACGCGTTACGTCCAGCGCACCCCGGTTATGAATACAAATGTTGCCTTTTCGGCAGAATCCAGCTAAACGTATCCTTCTTTTTCTTCTTCATTCTCCATCCGCCAACTACGATGTTAGCCCGTCACCATTGTCACCACCAACCCTGAAATTTTTTGAACCACTCCCAAAAAACAACACGATTTAAATGTTAAATCGTATAAGTGTACCTACGCATATAAATACAACCATTATCTATAGATAGGCCATTCTATTATCGAGATGCATACAAAACATCCATATTTTAAAATATGAACCCCAACTTCACCTAATATACCTATCACAAAATGCTTAAGAAATTTAGGTTTTATGTACGGAGTGCAGGGTGCGGCGGAAAAGAGGTTAGAAGCGTTCGAGGTGTGGTGTTACCGGCGAATGATGAAGATACCGTGGATAGAGAAGGTTAGAAATGAAGAGCTATTAGAAAGAATAGAATAGAGGACTATATGGAAGTCAATAAAAAGATAGGTTGGTAGGACATCTTCATAGGCATGAAGGGCTAGTCAGAGGCAGAAATAGTAGCTAAGAGTAGTAGAGACATCCTTATATTAGATTACTGTTCGCAAATAGTTAGGGACGTGGGATGTTCTAGTTTTGGGGAAATGCGATTTAACTCAGGATAGGAAGGAGTGGAGGTGCGTGTCCAACCACTCTTAGGACTGATGACCTTATGAGTACAGCGCTAGAGGTGTATGTTTATGAAATTAGGAAAAATAACTTGACTTCACTTCGTAACCTCGATTGGAATTTAGAGATCGGTAGTCAAAAGCATGGCTTTAGGCATGCCTAACTCTGCGTTAGAGTTTAATGGGGGAAATCACAAAAGTAATGCATCTCCCACTTGTGTCTATACAGGAAGACCTGATGGGGGCTACACGAGGTTATAATTAGGAAATGTGACTTCAATTATTGGACCCAAATGATGTAAATTTGATTACAGTCCAATATTCACCCAATGGGAGGATTATCCCATTTAGAAACTAAGTGGAATAATGACGACCTTATGGTGATGATGATGATACAGGGCGGGGTCGATTTTAAGGATTAAGGTCTGAGTACAGCGCTAGAGGTGTATGTTTATGAAATTAGGAAAAATAACTTGACTTCACTTCGTAACCTCGATTGGAATTTAGAGATGGGTAGTCAAAAGGATGGCTTTAGGCATGCCTAACTCTGCGTTAGAGGCTAATGGGGAAATCACAAAAGTAATGCATCCCCTACTCGTGCCTATACAGGAAGACCTGATTGACGCTACATTAGGTTATAATTAGGAAATGTGACTTCATTATTGGGCACAAATGATGTAAATTTGATTACAGTACAATATTCACCCAATGGGATTATCCCATTTGGGAACTAAGTGGAATAATGCGTTACATTGGGTTTAGTGCAGTTTTCCCATCCGGAATTCGGCTTGCTTTACGAATTCTAAATTTGAATCAGATCGAAGTAACCTACAATTTTCCTGTACGTCTTATATCCTAGCTTCGACGTACTATAGTTTACGAGAGAGTTTAATGCATGGAAATATGTTACTATTACATTTTGAATTGGTTCGTACAGGCTATGGCAATGACAATACCATAAGTTAGGTTAGGTTATTTTATGTATGTAATAGTAACTTGAAGAAGTTGTTGACTGATTTTCTTTTCCAGAAGTGCGCATTCAGTGTAGCTCCCGAGGGTCGTCGATTATGGTGAGTAAATGAAAAATTAATTATAAATTTGTTGCATGTTTTTTTTATTTTATGTATTTTGGTTTCCGTAAAGAAATGGCGTGAAAGAGATCGCTTTTAAGGATTTCGGGGTAGCTAGGTAGTTATCATATACATAATTTGATGAACTAATGAACTAAGGATATTAGCTTCTCAAATTATTACACAAAAAGGAAGTTATAAGAATATATAAGTATAAGAAAGATACTATAAAACTATTGTTATTAATTATTCAATATTCAATGAATGAAATGTCTGAAATTTCTGTTGGCGCATCATATCTTCTAACATGAAATTATTGTCGAAATTCGTTTGTACAATGAATTAAATGGCCTTCATCATAAAAATTTATAGGTGAATATATCTTCAAGTACAATTTATTACAAGTACGTATAGTATTATATGCATACGGTTCTGTACAATAATAACTTAAATACTTTTCAATGTCGATTGACGTCATAAAAAAGATCACGTGCGTTAAATATTTATTTCATGTCCAAGGATTCGACGGGGTTTGTTTTACATACAGGGCGTTTATTCTAAAATTGTAGTTAGACAAACTTATAAGCTCTTGAAATGTGACATACGGATATTAAAAATAGCGTAGATAAGAAAGGTTAGAGATAAGGAGGTGTTACAAAAAGTAGGAGAACAGAGAATGCTCTGGAAATCAATAAATAATATGGGAGATAGAAAAAAGGATGCAAGGATAAACAAAAAAATGTCGTAAAATCTTCCAGTTGTCCATGTTTATATAAAGTGGTTTTGAAAATATGAGTAGAGGATTTCAATAAAACCTTCAAATTATAAAATAAAGGAAAACAGCCTTGAAAAGTGTGTAAAACAGGTTAATTTCGAAATCATGAATCCATTGTACTACCCCAGTAAATGGTGTCATTTTTTATATAATATCTACTAAATTTTTTTAAATGCTAACCGAAAATGATAACCGAAAGTATCTCCATACCAATCTCGATCTAAATTTAGATAAAATCATCTTAAGATCAAATCCAAAGTTGTTTTACAAGTCAGTTCAAAATTATACGCAGATCCGGACTGTAATTATTCATTAGTAAATCTCTCTTTCCACATTTCTACGGGAATTTAATGTCCTCGGAATTTCTTCAGCGTTCCCCGTGCGCTCCTGTTCAAAATATCTAAATACTTCGCTGTATAATTTTGTAATTAATTTCTTGCGAAAATAAAATCGATAAACTGTAAAGAAATGCCATTCGGGGTTGAAATTTCGATTGCCGCCATTTAAGCATTCGTGTATACCATAGAGGCAATGAAATGTCTTTTTTCAGCAGGAATTCCCATTAATTAAACTGACTGACGACGCAGATCGCAGCGTTATTATTAGACGCAATGCATCGAAATTATTCAATCACCGAATATTCATCCTTTATGGGTTTATTTACATTTACTTGGTAATAAATCTCCAAGAAATGCTTTCAAACCCTATATAGTAATGGCGGCTTCTTTTTCATCCCTTTATTCAAAATCGTGTAAAAACAGATACGTCAATCGCTTAGGGTCATATTCATGCACCGTTTTTAAATCTTGAATTATCATCATCATCATCATCATCATAAGGTCATCAGTCCTTAGACTGGTTGGACACGTACCTCCACTCTTTCCTATCCTGAGCTAAACTTCGCATTTCCCTAAAACTAGAACAGCCCACATCCTTAACTATTTGCGAAGAGTAATCTAATCTAGGTCTACCTCTACCCCTCCTAACTCCTGTTTTTGCCTCTAATATGTCTCTGACTAGACTGAGAAGGTGTCCTACCAACCTATCTCGCCTATTTTTTATTGACCGTACAACGCCGTGCTCCAAACATACACCTTTAACAACCTTTTTCGAATTTCTAAATTAACGATTCGCGAGCATAGAAGTGACTTCTTTTTATTAAAGGCGACACGACCCTGCGCTATCCTCTGCTTTATATCCCTACTACTCCTTCCATCCTGACTTATCTGACTTCCTAGGTATCTAAAATCAGCCACTTTTTCTAATATTTCGTCTCCTATCTTTATATTCGCTCTTTCCCTACTTTTTCTTCCCTTGCATATCAGTATTTTAGTTTTACTTTTTTTTTTTTTTATCTTGAATTGAAGTTTGAAAAGTATACGTATGTATACCTAGATAATAAATACTTGAACTTTTATCATGGAGTGTATTTACGCAGTATGGCGGCCTACTTTGCTAATCCGAACACGTTTTTGATTCAACCTCCACCACATATCGTTAACGATTTTTATATGATAATATCTGACATTAGACCGGAATTATGTGTGCTTTTGAACATTCCATTTCTTTTTGTTCTTCGCCAAAAAAGCTTATCGATGGTACAAACTGCCCGCGACAATCGTGCATACTATATCAACATAACTATCCTTTGTACCACTTAAAATTATTTTATTTGAAATCTCTGCTGCCTGCTTGTGTATGACATATGTGTGTTGTAAAGTTTCGTATGGACAGACAGTAGTGGTTGAAATGATGAGAAAAAATATCGTCAAGATGCTCGATCAGTACGATGTTTTACGCGTGAGAAACAATGCCGACAGAACTTACTGTGATAATCAGCAAAAATAAGGAAAGATTTCCTAAAAATGAAAGTAACTAGCGTTACTTGTCTTTCAAAAATCATGATAAACTAGTTGAAGCCGTCCAAGTTTGGATAGATAGACACCGTTGTCCATGCTGCATAGCACTTCCTCATGCTGATTCTTATTCCTAATCTTATAGTAGTAGCTTCCAATATGTCTCATGCCTGACAAGGTGTCCTTTCAAATTATCTCACCTATTTATTAGTGACCATAGCGACCTCTCTTCTCCTACCCTTTTTAATACTCCATCATTTCTAACCTTTTTTATCCACGGTATCCTGATCATTCGCCTGTAACACCACATTTTGAACGCTTCAAACGTTTTGTTTTGCGCCGCGCCAACCGTCCACGTTTCACCCGTACAGGGCCGTACTCCAGACTTACACCTTTAACAATCTCTTTCGAATTTTTAAATTAACCGTTCGCGAGCATAAAAATTTAATCATATATTCACTTGATTTCATTTGAGACCCCCTATTGAGTAAAAGCTATAATTATGTTGCAGTTCCCACTTTTAATTGTTTATGATTACGATAACCAGAAGGCACTTAATACTAATCTTCACAAGTCAAATTATAAATAAAAAGCGAGTAATGTTGTTCGAACTTCACGATGTAATAAAAATTTAGTAGGAATCAATAAAAGCTCAGGTACTGATTACGTAAACATTCATTGATGCGCCATTTTCTGTCGTACTAGATGTATTATTAGAGGTAGCTTGCTGTGTCGCAAAAAGAAGACTACCGAAGGGAGAATGAACAAAAAAAGCTGAACAGTAAAGGTGTGCGTGTACATTTGTTCACGAACATACTCAAACTAAAGCGAGGCGGAACAGATGTTTCGTCTGGAAGCTCTAGGACTCAGAATAAAGTCGCTTGTGGCAATGATCGCGGCAGTCATTTGGCCAAGCAAATAGCCTTAAAATAGATCGAATAGATTGCCGCAACCTAAGTGGCCCGTCAACGGTAGACATATTAGTTCTGCTACGTCTTGCCTCGAACGTGTTCGGTGTTCGTACTCAGTGTATACGCACCTTAATGATAGAATGGATAAAAATTGCTTAATCAAGTACTTTACAAATTATGTCTTAGGCTTTTGAGAGCCCAAGCTAATAGAACGTAGAATTCGATAGAAATTTGTTGTTATCTATCAAGCTTTCGGCACATTTTTTTGCCTACAGTGTACTATAATAGGTTCGGAAGTAAGAGTCTGTCAAAGTTCGCATAATTTAATAGCAAAAATTATATGCATAGGGCACTACTTATAATATAACAATTGACATGCATCGCAGTCCCTATTGCTGGCAGGACACCCTTGCCTTGTCCTTCTGGTATAGGGTTGCCATCCGTCCGGGTTTCCCCGGATTTGTCCTAGTTTAGAGGGCATCCGGGGAGCGTCCGGGGGGGCTTCATTTGTAGTTCTGGTTTAAAAATTTAAAGTCTTGGGTCGCCCGCCACACACGTAAAAGAAATCTAACTGATTATTAAAACAATTTGTAACAAACTGTAATTTTGTTAGGTACATTGAAAATGATGATAAAGATTGACTAAATTTAATTTTAAGGTTTGAAAATAAATAAAAGGGTGATTTATGACATTTTCAACTGTTTTTGTTACACTGACTATGTTTAAAAAAACCTGTTGACATGTCCGAGTTCTGGACTCTAAAATCCGGGGTTTTCACGCGTCTTGCCCTGGTTTCCAAATTTTAGAGATGGCAACCTTATTCTGGTACAATGTCATATGTTGACTAGTATGGGTCCTTCGGGCTTTCTGACTTTACTATCCGCACAGCAAGCTACTTTCGGTGGTATATACTCTAGGTTTGCTGTACTTGAACGTTTCTTGCTCGTTGAGAAGAGAAGCAGTCAGCAATGAGATTATGATGGTAATAATGAAGGGGCCAGGTGACGGGGGCTCGGTCGACGTGGTCGGCGTGTGCTTCAAGAGCGACAGGTGCTCCTGGCCTTTTCTCTTTCCTCTTCGATTAACCGCGCGACGACAACCGTTCCTGTAGTGTGTCATTCATGAGCAAACAAGTTGTTTATTTATTAGAACGGATTCGGTAAATTTAATCGAAGAGGAATGGGAAGGGAGAAGTCACCAAGTATGAAATTAATAAATTCTGTACAACTTTTAATTTTCAAAAGATGGACTGTATAGTGACCAGTAGATTACGTGAAAAATTGCTCATGCAAAAAAATGTTTCGATGAATATCCGAATTCTACGAGGCCACTGATAGAAATGCGCCAGAAACGGATGTGCGACTTATAATCCAGAATCATTAGTTGATCTGAGTAGATTGTATGAAAAATTAATATTTCGTTTTCCTCAGAATTACTGGAAAATCCAGATTATAGGAATTCGGATTACTAGTAGCTCTGCTGTATTCACTAAATAAAACAAAAAGTAAAGATAAGTCTCCCATCCATACATTTTCCTGAAGGTATAACACCACCACCCCTTAAATTACGTGACCACCTGCTGGTTTTAAATTACCGTGCAGATGTCGACAAACGCTTTTAAAGTCGGATTTATGAGTTGACGTTAGCTTTATCTTGCCTTTTTTTATTCTGTGCAAATATGCGCTGGAATTAATTGTTCCCATTTTGGCCTGCACTGGATGATGAACATTATTTATTTCACTCGTAGTACAGGAACAGTGAGGGTGAAAATCTAGTTGCAGCTTTTGTGCCTTCAAAAGTACGTAAATATCAAGAATAACTATACTTAGAATTAGGAATATGGCAAACAATATTAATTTATTGATTTAAGCGTTTAGGTATATCAACAAGTATCCCCGAAACTCCCAGGAGTAAAAAACATTTAAAATACTCAGATTCTTTTCTAACAAGAAAAAAGATTAGTAGGCTTAGATTTGCTGAATATATGGTATGCAAGGGCTGATAAAGTGGGGTTAGAGTTAATATAAATATAAAGAGTAAGATAACTCAAGATATAAGAAAAGCGCTAGAGATGTAAAATACAATGATTAAAAAGGAGGAGGTATTACAGTGGGTAGGAGAACAGAAGTCAATAAGAAATTTACCGGTTCAATCCGTCTAAACCACATCATATCCTTGGCATAGCCTACGTGGTATCAGTGCTCAACATCCAGTTCTTTAATTCCACTAAAGTATCTCATAACGAGCGGCAGATGGGATTCCCAGACGATTCTTCTTTGGTGATAAGGTAGTAGACAAATCAGTTTCCATTCGGCAAATGTAGCACCTCCTTGCATCTCTGAGTTAGCATTTCACCTCTGGGAGATGGCCAAACTGCATTTCAAACACCACATCAATTCCTCGGCTTACAATGAGTCACCGAGTATTCCTTTGGGTTTACAAATAAGTTTTGCGACCTTTCAAATGTGACTCCAAATCTGGCTTTATAATAGAAGCTCAGCGTAGCCGTGAATTCTTTATACTGCATATCGGGAGAGCGAGATTGCGTAATTCTAATCTGAGCATCTTTGTGGATGTTGCCAGCGTATTAAACTAGACGACTTTTAGTTTTCCATTCGGTCCACGTTTAATCTCATAGATGACATTATTTATTCCCTCGACGATTTTGAACAGGTCTTTCCAATGCTTTTGCTATTTTACTGATATACTCTTTTGGCGCCGTGGTCTCCTCCTTGGAATCCTGTATCAGTGACCGTCATGTAACAGGTGTTCTTCATAGGGTCGCATACTACTTGCATATGAGAATCTACTTCTTCACTTTAGGAGTTCATTGACGTAATCTTCTCAGGCAACATCCTCAGAAGGGGCATAGGTATAACTATAGGGTTGTTCGGAAAGTCATTTCGTTTTTTCCCGACAGAGGATTTAATTGTATTCTTTTGCACCCAACTTCACATTTAAGCCGTATAATTTTTATATGCTTTGAGAGCTCATATAGCAAGGCTTGTGTGTGAAAAATTCCAATTAATTCTACGCAGTAGTTTTTGGTTGGTGCCCTTTTAAATATGGAGAGCGATAAGCAGCATTTTCGACATATCTTACTGTTTTACTACAGAAAGGGTAAAAATGCTGTTCAAACCAGAAAGAAATTGATTGATGTGTATGGAGAAGGTGTGTTGACAGTACGCCAGTGCCAGAACTGGTTCGCTAAATTTCGATCCGGCAATTTTGATGTCGAAGATGCACCACGTTCGGGAAGGCCGGTTGAAGCTGATAAAGACGCGATAAAGGCACTGGTTGATGTGAACCGGCGAATAACAACACGTGAGATCGGATTGAGGTTAAATTTATCAAATTCAACAGTTTATGACCACTTGAAAGGCCTGGGATTATCCTCGAAGCTCGATGTATGGGTTCCCCATGTTCTCATAGAGAGAAATCTGTGTCGCCGCATTGACGTCTGCGATTCGCTTCTCAAACGTCACGAAAATGATCCGTTTGTGAAGCGCATAATCACTGGGGACGAAAAATGGGTTGTATACAACAACGTCAAACGCAAGAGGTCATGGAGCAAAAAAGATGAACCGGCTCAAACCATTTCCAAAGCCGATATTCACCAAAAAAAGGTGATGCTGTCTGTTTGGTGGGATTTTAAAGGAATCGTTTTTTTTGAGCTTTTACCGGATAACACAACGATTAATTCGGAAGTCTAAAGGGTCAAAAACCTCCTCGATCACTTTTTTGCCAGCAAAGACCAAAAATTTTATGAGCGTGGAATTATGCTACTACCAGAAAGATGGCAAAAGGTGTTGGACCAGAACGGTCAATATATAATTTAATGAAGTATTTGTTAATTATACGAAAACTGTCTTTCATTTCCACAAAAAAAAAACGAAATGACTTTCCGAACAACCCTATAGATTAGATTATTCATAATTGTCATCATCATATGGTCGTCACTCTTAAAACTGGTTCCACACGCACCTCCACTCTTTCCTATCCTGAGCTAAACTTCGCATTTCCCTAAAACTAGAACATCCCACATCCTTAACTATTTGCAAACAGTAATCTAGTCTACGTCTTCATCTACTTCTCCTAACTCCTGTTTCTGCTTCTAATAGGTCTCTTGCTAGCCTTTCATTCCTGAGAAGGTGACCTACTCTTTCTTATATCTCCTCAATTCCAACCTTCACTATCTATGTACTTTCTTTGTTGAGTTTTATAAGAGTCAATCTCCTTAACATGCTTCATAGTCAGTCAAAGGTATTAGCCTTTCTTAGTCCCTCTCACCCTCCTATTCTTCTCGCCCCCAACCAAAAAAAGATTTGTTTCCGGTATGCCACACTCGTGCGTCCACTGGCAGTTCATTTTACCATATGTATGTACATATTTATGGAATACTAGACCCGAAAGTATCCATAATTATAGTTGTTACGCCAAGGAAATCTTGTATAAGTTGTTAAAATACGCGTAATTTTCTTGTAATCCGTCAGTGTGCACGTACGTGTATTATCGGTCTGTTGCCCAGCTCACTGAAAACCGTTGCGTTTTACGTTGTCGTTACGCTTGAGGGCGAAGAAAGCTGATGAACATCAGAAAGGGCAGCAGTGGATGGAGCGTAATTAATGAAATAATAGGGCGCACACGGAAAATTGCGCCAACGACCTGGATCGGATCGGCATCACTCGACAAAATAGCACAGCAAAGCAGCGCGAAAGAAACAGGTGCACCGTTCCAGCCGAAAGACTGGCGTACGAACGAATCCTTAGTAATATTAATTTATCACGTATTTATACAATACAGCTTTATCTACCTGCCCATGAATATGGATGTATGTATGTATAAGGGAGCATATGCTGGAAGAAACTGTACTGCAGAAAATACGCAATGTGCGTAAAGGAATCACTTTACATTTGTAGGTACCTACAGCAATATCATCGAGAGACTAATCGTAACTGTAACCCGCTGAAATACAGTAAAAGTGCCTTATTCGCGGGTGAAAAAATTGCAACCCAGTTCCTGTATTCGCGGTTAAACATTTCATTATTCGCGCTTGCAATCGGTAAGCAGAAAAGGATTCGGTGTGATTTATTAAGGGGATTGACCGCAATAGACCGCTCGTGCCTAGTGTGAATTTTTCCGAAAACATGGGTTTCCATTCTAAACATTGTGATTTAACGCTGCGAGATAAATATCTGATTTTTTGTATGCTAACAGACAAAGGTTCACACTAACTCGGTACGTTTTTGGTTTTCAATAATATGGTCATTAAAAGCTTTTACAAGTGCTTAAAGTTGATGCTTCTTGTAGGACACGTATTTTCAATAGAAATTAAAAAATTAAAAAATGGCCTTCGACAAGCTTTAGAACAAAGCTTTATCTATCTTACTACAAAATTTCAAACCTCTGTTCCAAACATTAAATTCATGATATCTAGAACCGATAAGCATGTTTTCTTACTCTGCGGCGCATGTATTACTGAATCCCCTTAATGTATCGGCATGTATTGTTGGGTCATGCCGAGGCGACTTTTATAAAAGATGTAACCGAGTAGACTAATTTCAAAAATCAAAACAAGAAAAATCACTCTTGCCTAAAACTAATTATATCGATTAATTTTAATTGTGAATTTATAAATACATTGATTTTATTTTGATTCATATTGGTTTTATTTTAGAACCTCAGAACGTATCCCCTATGATTCCATACTAATTACCATTCCATATCCACGGTTTCTGTATTTGCGGCATATTTATGGAAGGTTTACCGCACGAATAAAGAGCTTTTACTGTGACGACCTCAAATTTTGTTTTAAACTAATAAGTGTTCAGAACATGGTGAATACAAAATGTAAAATGAGCAGAATGTCACCTTTTGAAATATTTCTCTGATTACCTGATTAAATACCCTCGACAATTATGGTTTTGACGACGGACGTTGTTGTATTGGTATGTTGTTGTACTATGTGTAGTGGCTGCCTCCGATTGTATTTACCGGAGGCAGCAAAACGCGACGGTGAATGAATTTCAATGGATCACCTGGACTTCCGGAGGAAATACACTCACAATCAGTCTCTTCAATAGTCGCGCGTCATAGTTTGACCCGTGCGAACATATTATTATTACTTATTTATACATACACATGTGAGTAGTTGGGAACAGTGGCGGCTCAGGGTGGTTTACACAGGGATGCACACAGTTTCAAGATTATGTAATAAGAAAAATAAAGAGACGTGTTTTGTGCTGAACAAACTGAATTTCTGGATTCTAATAGTTTCTTTTTGATGGAATCCTCATAACGGATCATGGTGTCATCGAAAGGGTTCGACGTTTCGTCTCCCATCACAAGAAAAACTTATGGGCGTTTAATTCCTACCAGCTACTAATACTGGTGGACAGACAGTTCCCTCCAGACTACGCCGGAAGGTAGGGCGGAAGGCCCTCTTCAGCTTCCTTTCAGGAATCATGGGAATGAAAGATTACCTGTGGAATATTACTGCCCCAGCATTTGCCTAAGTGATCCAAGGAAACCACAGAAAAACTTGGACCAATGCAAACCCACCCGGAGTCAAACCGGCGTCCTCCCTAACGCTAAGCAATGGTCTAAAGCTCTAGACCATGCAACTCGGTCTGTCACAAGAGATTTCAGGAATTTTACGTTATCGATACAGGATTTCTAACGCTGTTACTGTTGGTGCTTTTGAATCGACTCCAAACTATTTTGAATGTCATTTTTTCGTAACATTCTTAGATTAAATACATTTTTCAAATGCTCTTTGGAATGTTCAGGATTTTTGTGGATGGCTTTTCTGAATTTGCTGTTCACTGATCGTAAGAAAACCCATGTTTCGTGTGGTCAAGTTAAATTTCATTATTAAAGTCCTACGTTTGTTTAGGAAGGTATCTCTGTTTCAATTAGTTAATAGGTAACGTTGTTAAACATCACTTCAATAATTCATAAAGGATATCTCAAGCTTTTATCCTGCCATTATCCTCATATGAAATTATTATGAACTTCTTTGCTTAACCGTGGCTAAGTAAAGATTCGTTTTTTTTATAAGAAACTGTCGGGATGGTTCATTATCGACTAAATACTTATCGTCGTATATAATGATTAAAAAAATACAATATTTATGAATGAAACCGTAAGAGAGCAGCAGCATTGGCGCGCGTCACTTCCACCGGAAACAAAGGCACCGTAACCACATCTATAAACCTGCTGTTAACGTAATTATCCGTTTGCATGTAACTAGTTGATACTACAAATGAATTGCGATATTCATCGTAGTCTCTCCACCAGAAATCGTCGTTACATCATTTTATAAATATTTATAAGCACCTGCAATATAAATGACTGAGTTTTTCTTTTATTTTCAAGACTGCCTATCAGCAAAACTCATCAGATGTGCTCAGCTATTTCAGTTTTTTGAAGATCGGGCTCATTAGCTTTTTCCTGTTAGAATATAAGAAAAACGATCCAATTGGATGTGATGAATAATGACAAAAATTAATTTATATTCATACTTTTTTGTAATATGTATGCAATATAGCCGTAAGGTGTTTTTTGAAATATTTGGCAGAATTACATGCAAGTTCCTTGCTCCTTTCTAACCTAAACCCTACTACTCTATTAGAATTACTGGAATTCAGGGAAGAACAGTATAAATACTAGTGTATATATATATACTTTTCTTTATTACTTAATGTCATTAGCAATTAATATTTGCAAAGTTCTAGTGTAAACGCATCCTATGTTTTCTATAATAGGACTGGAGATTTTTTGATTTCTTTAACTTTAAGCCAAAACAAAAAAAAAGAACACACAAAAAATTAGATGTTTAATGATTCATAGAACTTACTATAATTTCGTATTTTATGTAAAAAGGATTTCAGAACCCGAGAAACACATAGATTCTTTTATTAAGGATGTTTGGGAGGTATGTCAAAAATTTGGAAGTACGTTCCTCATTCAATTCTAAAACTCCTGTAAAAATTACAAATCGATTCACTAAACCGTTAAAAAGTTATTGAAATTTTAAAATATTGTAATTTTACACGTCATTTTATGGAGATTCGTTAACCGAGCAGATTAAATTTATTTTTATTAACAGAAAAAAGCTACCAGAAATTTCAAACATTTATAAGTAACTTTAACTCTGGAGAATCACTTTAGCGTAAGGTTATTCAAATTCACTAAATGGTTGTCGAGGAAAAACTGAAAAGTTAGCTGAAAATCTCGTTTTTACTTGATAATATAATGATAATATTTATAATTTATAATTGTCTGAAATAAATGCAATTTTAAAGTTTTAATTATTATTTAAACATATTAAAAAGTTTTAAGCTCATTATTAATAAAGATTGAAACTAAATATTTTTTGTTTCGAAATTGAAATCAAGGCATATTCACTGCCAAAAGTCAGTTAAAAATTTTCCATATTATTCGTTATTTCTTATATTATTCAAAGTTTTTGGTCAAATTCCAAATTTTCTCTCAAACCGTATTTTTTTTTAGTATAGATAGTATTTATTTACCTCATGATATGCTACAAAACCTAATTAATCACGAATTTCTAATTTTATCTACTCTTTTCTCCGATTGTACCTCCCAAACACCCTTAACCAGTCGTCCTGTTTGTCTGATGTAACTAAACCCTTTACTGTAGCCTGTACATTAGGATTTTTGATAATTTGCCAATCTGATGTTTAATTATAACGAAAATTTTTTGTTTACTTCTTACCTCTAATAATACTTTAATTATTATAACAATGTAATAATTGCAATTCTGCTTTGTTACTGTCGTGTTTTAAAACCAAAACAATTATGCAGAACACCCGGCTTTTTAGTCTTTGCTTCCATCAGCAGCAAACTTTAATTAATTTAATAATAACAATGAGCAATTGTTAAATTGAACCACCCTGTTGGAAAGGTAATTATAGTAATTAATTCCAAGCTGAAGGTAGACTTTAATTAAATATTACTATTCACAAGTGTGCGTTGCATAGTGATGACGTAGCTACATATAGATACATACATATGAGTAGTGTATAATATCGTATTTTTGAAAATATCATATTGTAGATAAATTTCTCCAGAAGAAGCAGACAAACGAGACGGAAAAAGAGAAAAACTACGCATTCTTTGACAACATTTGTAAAAATCTTTAATTTGACATTTTCCAAATAACTTTTTATTGTATTTTGATCTGGAATTGTATGTTTTGTTACGACTCAAAGATTATATTTATATTATTCTCTACAATATTGTCAAATTTTGCTCAGTTCGTTTAAAATCAAATATATTATCCTTATTTACATTGTTGTGCTCCAGGAGGATAGAAACAACATCCTTAAATGTGTTAAATAAATCCCGATTTTGACGTATCTGTAAATTTATAAAACTGATTGAGGAAGGAATCTTTTGATTCATTAAGTTTGTAATTATTCATTGTTTAGTTCTCCCTCTAATGTGAAAGGTGTTTCATATTCACTCGAGGGGATGCAAAAAACAAATGCAAACAAGTCCGTTTACTTAGGGCTTCCCTCCCCCTTAAGACCATGGTGGTCGCGTGCCCTTAGTTTACCTCGTAATACCGCAAGCAAAAAGCGATAGGTATTACAACAGTAAGTAGATCGTCTGTCCTCCTACTACGAGAACTACAGAACTAAAGAAATGCACTCAAGTTTTCATGAAATGCAAGACACCGATGCCAATGTACCTACATTTATTTGTATCTTCGTATTAAATAATCAATCAATGTGGGCATTTTTTTTAATGATCAGTAATGTTTCGATAACCATGAGAGTTCATCTCAATTTGAGCCCAAAATTGCTTTAGTACATTATTAATTCCATTATCTCATTCTCGAAATCAATTAAGCTATTTGAAAATGTTGATGTGCTAAGGTAATTCTGAAAAAATCAAGACAATTTTTAATTTTGCCTGTATCACTGATCATCAAAAATGTATGGGGCACTTCTGGTTCAATTAACACCTTCAAATTAGGACTGATAGGAGATTTTTACAAGTTTAGAATAAAAACCTGAAATCACAAGTTAGTCTGACTCTGTTCTTCAAAAGTATCACTGATAATCAAAAGCTATGAAGCACCTCTAGTTGAAGTAGAAGGCGTTAGGACGTTCTCTGTCTTGCTGGAAGATAGTATGGTAAAAGTTTATGAAAGAGCTGAAAATCATGAAGTTTAAGTTTCTCTGTCTGTCAAACGTATTACTAATCATCAAAGGTATGGGACACCAGGATCTTCAAAAAAATCATATTCTACTGGGTTTCCAAAAAACTGAAAATCAGGAATTTTAGGTTAATCCAGCTTCATGTGCGTCAAAAAATTATTACTGGTCGTCAAAATCTATAGGGCACTTCTAATTGAGCCAGGACCTTCAAATTTGGATGGAAGGAAGACCTTTATTGGTAAATTTGACAAAAATTTTAGAATCAGGAATTTCATGTTTATCTGTTTGTTCAGTAGAAAAGTATGAAAAATCATCAAAACGTATGGAGCACTTCTAATTAAATTAGGACTTTTAAATTTGGACTGAAGAAAAATCGTGTTCTACTGGGTTGCCAAAAAATCTATGAATCAGGAATTTCAGGTTAATTCATCTGCCTGTGTGTCAGAATTATTACTGATCATCAAAATCTATGAATAACTTCTGATTGAGTCAGGACCTTCCAATTTGGATGGAAAGAATTTTAGTGTACAAGTTTTGGAAAAATTTGAGAATCAGGAATTTTATGTTAATCTGTGTGTCTCCGTTGAAAAGTATGAGTAATCATCAAAACGTGTGGAAAATAAGGACCTTTAAATTTGGACTGAAGAAAAATAAAAATCATATTCTACTGGGTTGCCAAAAATTCTGAGAATCAGGAATTTCAGGTTAATCGATTTGCCTGTTAGTCAAAATAATTACTGATCATCAAATCTATGAGTCACTTCTGATCGAGTCAGGACCTTCAAATTTGGATGAAAGAAAGATCTTAATGTACAAGTTTGGGAATAATTTGAGAATCAGAAATTTCATATGAATCTCTATCACTTGTCATCAAAATCTCTGCGGCACTTGTAGTTGAGCCAAGACCTTCAAATTTGAACTGGAGAATGATCTGATGGTACAAGTTCAGGAAAAAATTTGAAAACCAAGGTCTTAAGTTCCTCCTGGTTTATTATGACACTTCGAAATTTCGGATTCATCCCCATCACTAGTTTCGCTTCTCTCGCAAGTGCAATTGGTCTTCTGACGATGCACAATAACGGGACGTTATAATCTGTACAGCCGCGGCGGACAAAACGGGGGGGTTCAAGCCTGTACGCGTGTGCACACAAATACATGTCCTATGCAATAGTGGCATGCATGTAGTATTAAGAGGGCTGCTGCCAAACGGAAATGCGTTCTCACCGGAACGGAAATTACTTATCACGTTTCGAATTTCAATATACCTTTGCCCACCTACCACCTAGCAAGCAAGCAGTATTATTGTGATATTTGTTAAAGTGGTTGTCGTATTATGTTGAAGCAGCTTGTGGTGCTCCCTCTCATTTTTTCCTTCTGGTAAAAAAAAGGGAAAAACTGTGAACCATATCTTTGTTTAATACAATAATCTGGATTTAGTGTCTTTAGCACAATTATTAATAAAAATAATTAAAGAAAAACACTATTTAAACAATTAACCAAAATTTTATGCCAACAACAAATTAAACAACTAAACAAACAGATGGTAAAAATAAAACACAACAGCCCAAAACACACAAAGAAATAACAACAACAATAATAATAACAATAGCAATAACAATAACAATAGCAAAGACAATGATAACAATTTATAACAGGAAAAGAGACTTACTAACGAGACGGTTGAACGTAGAGACACAGATGAATTAATTCCTGATAAAAAAAAAACTTTTGGGTGTTTCATTCCCACCAGCCAGTAATGCTGGTGGGCGGGCAGTCCCTCCGGACTACGCCGGAAGGTAGGGCGGAAGGCCCTCTTCAGCCTGCTTTCAGGAATCGTGGGAATGGGTGGGTGGTGGTTCGGGTGAGAAAGATGAGACGGACGAAATGAAGACAGAAGAGAATGAAAGATTATCTGTGGAATATTACTACCTCAGCATTTGCCTAAGTGATCCGTGATCCAAGGAAACCACAGAAACACTTGGACCAAGGCAGACGGACCCGGAATCGAACCCGCGTCCTCCCGAATGCTAAGCAATGGTCTAGACCTCTAGGCCATGCCGCTCGGTTAATTCATGATAGGGATGTTAGGAGTATTTATAGTAGGAAAATGTTAGTAAAAAGAGATAGAATACTCAAGATAGACAAAGACTGGCAATAGGGGTTGAAGACACGAGTTTACAGAAATACGAAGAATTGACGAGGTTGAACAGTATAGAATTTTAGGTAAGGTAATTAAGGGAAAATCCAGCTATTAGTACAAGGTGCATGCAGAAACGGTTGCAGTTAGATTTCTAGGTAAAGGTGATTAGGGACAATAGAATAGAAATAGAATGGAAACAAAGGCATGCAAAAGATAAGAAGTCGTACTCTACATTGAAGAAATATACATTATGACAGAAATAAAATTAGGAAAAATATATGTACAAAATATTTACACAAAAAAAACAATAAAAGTTGTTTCGCCACATGGAGAATAAAAAGAAAGTCCTTGACCACTAAATGGATTTCATCAGCACGCCACGGACATGTCCGACAGAACACCGACTAATTTACTTGTCGCCTTTAAACGGTTAATGTTTTTTTCAAGGTGCTTTTATGTTGAAGGATGTTTATTATTATGTTATTATTAAATGAGAAGGTCGATCCACTATATAGAAATGTTTTTTTGTGGAGAGTGGTGTAATGAACCTCCAATTTTAAAATCGTCAACATCTATAAACAATTGAAAGTAGTTTATAATGTTAACTATTACATATATGAATAACTATTGTGATGATGATACGTTTTGACGCCATTTGAAAGATTTTCCATGTCATCGCGTCCAATATTTTATACAAATTAGACAAATGTCTAATAAAGTTGTTGGACACGTGCGAGATCTTATAAATAATAATTATTGAATTGGACATTCCACAGTTCAAGACACCTTATATCTATGCATCACGATAGTGCCTAATTACATTTATTGTTGTGGGCGTCAAACAGAATTAGCTACAAGTGACTCACGACAGGAAACACGAAGATGGGCACTGCCAGTGTTAGATTATCTCGAAAACAAGTACCTATACCAAAAAGTACACTAATAATAGCAAAGGATATATTAACACCATTCTTATTTAACTTTTGGTTTACATAAATATTTTTTAGAGAGAATCCGTTCTTAATATTTCTACAAAAGAATGGCTCGATCAAAATAAAACTCTTCCTAGTTCCTTTTAAATTAACATACCTTGCTGAGGTAATAATAATTGACATAACTACTTAATTATGATGTACCTTCTGATTATAGACAAGCTAAGGTGTTAACTGTTTCCCTCGCAGAGCTCTGATATTAACTAAATCAGCGTTTAAATTGGAACGTAATACCATACTTTGGCGGTTTATTTAAACCTTTCATGAGCTTCTGATATTTTATAGATGAAAGTTACTAAACATGGTGTTTATGTTAATTATGATATTAACACCTGGAGTTTTCCCGCAGAGTTCTTGCCAGAAAAATGAGAATAGCTGTTTTCTGCTATAGTTATAGGATGCGAAAATAAGTTATTTTCTGTATACATAATTCTATGTATATTATAATTATCCTACAGTTTTATGTAAAACAAAAATGAACCAACATCCGTATCAATCACTATTTAATAACTTGTATAACCCATCCAAAAGATTAGTATGCTTAGATTTGTAGATGATATAACAGTATTGGCATCTAGCAAAGAAGAGTTAGACATAGCTTTAAATAAAATGGAAGGGGTATTGTCAAAACAGTATATTGTATGAATATAAATAAAAGTAAAACAAAAATAGTTGTATGCAAAGGAAGAAAAAGTACGGAAAGAGCGAATATAAAGATAGGAGACGGAAGATTAGAAGAAGTGGCTGATTTTAGGTATCTAGGAAATCAGATAAGTCAGGACGGAAGGAGTAGTGGAGTTATAAAGCAGGGTCGAGTCGCCTTCAATAAAAAGAAATCACTTCTATGCTTGCGAACGGTTAATTTAGAAATTCGAAAAAGACTGTTAAACGTGTATGTTTGGAGCGCGGCGCTGTACGGGTGCGAAACATGGACGGTGAGCGCTGAGGAAAAGAAAAGGTTAGAAGCGTTCGAAATGTCGTGTTAGAGGCGAATGATGAGGATACCGTGGATAGAGAAGGTTAGAAATGAAGAGGTATTAGAAAGTATAGGATAACAGAGGGCTCTATGGAAGTCAATAAAAAATAGGCGAGATAGGCGGGTAGGACACCTTCTCAGACATGAAGGGCTAGTCAGAGACATATTATAGGCAGAAACAGGAGTTAGGAGGAGTAAAGGTAGGCCTAGATTACATTACTGTTCGCAAATAGTTAAGGGTGTGGGTTGTTCTAGTTTTAGGGAAATGCGAAGGTTAGTTTAGGATAGGAAAGAGTGCGTGTCCAACCAGTCTTAGGATTGACGACCTTATGATGATGATGATGAACCCATCCAAATTAAGGCACTTAAGTAATTCGTTTACAAAGCGCCTTAAAGGGATGCCTCAGTGATTTAGAAGCACATTTTCAAAGCACAAAACGATAAATTTCTACCCATCTCTGCATAGGATTTAGAAGATGTTTTGGGTATAGATTCTAACTACTACATTCCAAAAAATAATGTTGCACAACTCTTGACTGTTATCTGCCCTTCAACGTATCAATCAACTTACCTACAAAACTGGTGGTCAGCTTTTATCTTTTTGGTTTTCAATTGAAATGTATATTTGTATTGTAATTTCAAGTTTTTTATGTTTATGTTTTCCTTTAGTGAAGAAATAATAGACACATATTATACAGAGCGTTTTAAAAATGCCAACAACCACGTCACATTAACTTTTATTAAATTGGAGAAATAACTGGAATGAGATCACCATATGTATCCATTGTGAATTATTATTTGTTAAAACATTTGCGATGTTTGGTGGTTTCTAAATGATTCATTACTTTCGTTTGGGTTTGTGTTTGTACCACCAGTTTTCAAAGGGGGGGGGATGGGGGTTGGTGCACCTTTATTAGAACGGATCAAGACACAATATCAATTTTCGGTCCCTTGGCACATGGTTACCGTAAATATACCATTTCGTTCGTCTCGTCGATGGTATCATAATAAGTAGTCGACATGTGGCTAGCTGCTCACAATTTACCTCTGGATACCGACGTGCACAGGTATCTGTCATGGTCTCATTTAATCATAATAAGTACTATACTTAATTCCCGAGTTTTATCGCCCTCTTTCTGTCTCTCGCTCTGTCGCGAGACGGGCCGTGAAAGACTTGGCACACTGTTCGCTACAAGGAACAAACAACTCCAGGTGTTTATGATCACAAGATACTTGATCCTGCCGAATGAGTGTAGTATTGTTGGGTGGACGCCATCTGCTGGAGCGCGTGCTGCCCCAATTGACACCCCCGGTCGGCCCCAGGGGTGTCTGTTCAGCGTATTGTAGATAATGGACCGGTATCAGGTTGCTAGGTAGTCGAAAGCTGGCTATTTATTATGTCTAAATTGATATATACAGAGTGTAATAGTTTGGATTCAATATTATCAATTACCTGAACTTATATTTTTTTACAAAATTGATAAAACTCCGGGAAATTAAACTTTTCTGAATACTCTCGTTCTATGTTCGGTTCTCATTTCGTCGCCAGTACTGTTTGAAAATAAATAAAAGTAAAACAAAAAATACTGGTATGCAAGCAAAGAAAAAATAGGAAACGAGCGAATATAAAGATAGGAGACAAAAAATTGGAATACGTGGCTGATTTAGGTATCTAGGAAGTCATATAAGTCAGGACGAAAAGGAATAGTAAGGATATAAAGCAGAGGATACAGCGAACAATAAATTTAGAAATTCGAAAAAGATTGTTAAAGGTGTATGTTTGGAGCCCGGCGCTGTACGGGTGCGAAACATGGACCGTGGGCGTGGCGGAAAAGAAAAGGTTAGAAGCGTTCGAAATGTGGTGTTATAAGCGAATGATGAGGATACCTTGGATAGAGAAGGTTAGAAATGAAGAGATATTAGAAAGAATAGGAGAACAGAGGGATCTATGGAAGTCAATAAGAAATAGGCGAGATAGGTTGGTAGGACACCTTCTCAGGCATGAAGGTCTAGTCAGAGACATATTAGAGGCAGAACCGGAAGTTAAGAGGGGTAGAGGTAAACCTAGATTAGATTATTGTTCGAAAATAGCTAAGGATGTGGGTTGTTGTAGTTTTAGGGCAATACGAAGATCAGGATAGGAAAGAGTGGAGGTGCGTGTCCAACCAGTCTTAGGACTCACGACCTTATGATGACGATGAATACTCCTATGTTCGGTTCTCATTTCGTCACCAGTATGTAAATTTATTTTTGTGGAACTTCAATTATTACATAGTAGAAAGTTAGAGGAATGCATGCTTGTTTACGTCATTGTTAACAAGGAGCGTAACGCGGGTACCCTCAGCTGATAAGCGCCGGCATTTCTGTCAAGTTAACCTAACCTTGCCCTTATCGATCAAACAATACCTGCATGAGACTGTGAAAGGTCAATATTTAATGCCGAGATAAGAATTTCAGACATGAGATTTTAAACAAACGATGAAACAACTGACTATTTGCATTGTTAAAAAAATGGCATAGGTTATTGTGACGAAAATAAACATTTCCTTAGTTATTTCTCTTAAATGATGATTGTTGGAAGATAGGATACATTTTTGGCACATTAGTCACATCACTGAAGATCCACTTTTTTAGGATAACAATTAGAGTGTTTTTAAAACGATATTTATACAATTAAAACAGATTGGTACATATATTCAGTTAAGGGATGAAATCGTTCTAAAAATATTAGGTTATTGATTATGCAGCATTTCGTATACTTCGAACCGAAATCTTTTCCGATTAGAAGTGTTCTGCGGATGTTAATTTTTCACTGTGTTCATTTTACAACTATTTGCGGGTGATTTTTCTCTAGGGGTGATTCATAGGGTGAATTGAAGCATTTTATTATCAAACAGTAATAAAAGCTATTCATAAAGTTCCGTTTAAAATAATTTTCTGGGTGTTTACCGAGGGGTTGTTTTTTCGATAGACCTTTTCTTCTGTGTTCTTTTTCGAAAATTGGTTGGGGAGGGGGCATATAACGCTTGCCGCATTTCCCCATGATAAGGAATGCCGCATGTGGTCCCCGCAGGGAAAAATACCCCATTAAAAATTTTTTGAAAAATGAACTTTATTTTTAATGAAAAAAATGCAATATATACATGTATCACTTATTTGTAAAATTTGTTTGCTCTTAAGTAAGATTGTGTTATTGGGCTGTTTTGTAGTCAGCAATACTTTAAATTGCAATCGTTTTACTGTATTTCGACTTGATGCTTCTGATTTCAGTGGTCTTATAACATCAGGAAGTACACTTCTTGGTTCGTTGCAAATGTAAAAGACTTCGGCGACATATTTGGGCAAGGAGATTATTATTATAAGTTTTCTCATTTTACTGAGAGTATTTTCAAAGGTTTGACCCTTAAGACCCATATGAAAGGCAATCCTCATTATAGTATCACCACTTTTTTTTTTGGTGGGATTTTCATGAAGAATCTACGGGGAAATCCCTGTATCGGGAAGTAATCAATACGATGATCAAAATATACGTAAAAATTGAATCTACATATATTGAAAAACTATTTTCAATGTAACCAAAAACTGCATAAGTACCTAAATAATAACTAGTGATCCTCTTCGTTACCTAACGTTGACTTAATGTCATCATTTTTATAATGATCTTCAAAAAATGTTTTTTTTTCTTTGGTTCCATCAAGAAATCTTTCCACCAGGTGTTTCCATAAAGAAATATCAATGACCGCGTGTCCGTGTGCACATGAATGTCATTCATAAACCCAACAACACAATAATAATGATATCAAGTTGGCGGGTGGCAACACGTCACTGCAATAATTGTCCCGGAAGTACTTATTTAGATCGCGACTGCTGTTGTCGCGGTTAGGTACATTCGTATCTCGGTGTTGGCATCACTGCCGCTGTTTCGTACTCATATCCGACCGCGTGCATACGTATCCGGTACTGCGCCCATTGTCTCTCTGGAGCAATCAATGGTAGGTAAATTGTTATTCACGACTTTACGTAAGTAGTACCAACCACGCCGCCTTTGATTTATACCAGATAGTATGGTGTCATTCGGTAATAGCGATTTTCCATTCACGATTTTATTGCTTCCTATGACCAAATGCAAAACAATAGACTGTAGGAACGGATATGGTACGTTTTAATTGCGGAAACTCACGAGCTAATTGAATTTCGGGTTTAAGATACGGAGCACGCTGCAATTTAAGTATCAACAAAACATAGAATGGATTGTTTTAAACAGCTACTTTTTGTCTACTTTTTTGCTTCTTTTCTTCATAATTATTATATTCCGGTATAGGGACTTAGGACTTGCTATTACCTTGAATAAGATTCGGTTAAATTAGACAATAAGTTCATTATTTTATCTTTTATTTTCTATTTTTGAAATTCCTAACCTCAAAATGTACAAAACAGTACCGTTATAATGATTCCATTAAAGACGAACGCCGCAGGTCGCGATCGATATGCGGCACATTTTATTGTTCTTCTGGTACAGACAGCTTTGGCGTGACGTCACAAACCATACAAACAAGAAGAGCTAATTAGAAGCTTCCGGGAAATAATTAAAGATATTCGATATGATTTTATAAATAAGCATTTTTCATTAGACTTTACTGCGTTTTTGTTCTACGCCACTGGTTTTAAAAAGTGCATCTGTCTGTAAATATACGTGTACAGAAACGGTTTACGTGCTTCATTCATTATTGTCACCATTGTTACGTCAGCGAGAGGAAGTTGTACAACTAATGCAGTGGTGGGCGATGGTAAAAATTTTATATGAAATGAATTATTGTCAAAGCCATAACAGGATGTCGGTGGGTTATGTATGTCGCGTAATAAAATTTGTATCCGAGAGTGTGGGTGACATGCTGGGAGCCAAAAGTGAAAAACTATTGTGCAAACAATATAAATTTCGAATATATGTAAGTAAGTACGTAGGTATGGAGGTACATACAATATCTAATATGATATTCGTATACGTACACAAACTTGTGCGCGCCCATTTTCGATAAACATCAAGGAAAAATTAGAAGATCGTGTTGGTGTCTGCGACTAGTAGTTTTTTTCGAAATTTTCAATAATATCGCATTCTAGACATTTTAAAAAGTTTGGCGAGTTTGTTTCGTTTTTTCGAAGAAATGTCAGTTTTGGTTGTATACTTTCACGACCGGCGTCGGATATAGGTGAATTATTGTCCGGGATGATGGCCCGTGGGGTTGTATACCCGACGTTTCATCCACAACTGTGGTGGACATTATCCAAGGACGAAGTTGAAGTCTCTTTCGTTGCGAAACGGACTAGGAAGTCGTATAGTTTTTGATCCCCGTGAGTCCGCACCCGCTGATACGTCGTCGACATAACATAGACAGCATTTAGGTTTCTCGATGGCCGATGTCATCGCTAGTTTCTCCATGAAGAAATTAGCAATTACTGGGCTAAGTGGGTTGCCCATTGCTACCCCATCTTGTTGTTCGTAGAACCAATCGTTCCATTGAAAATATGTAGTTTTAAGACATTGTTTGAACAAGCGTATTATCATCATCATAAGGTCGTCAGTCCTAAGATTGGTTGGACACGCACCTCCACTATATCCTATCCTGAGCTAATCTTTCCCTAAAACTAGAACAACCCACATCCTTAACTATTTGCGAACTGTAATCTAATCTAGGTCTATCTCTACCCCTCCTAACTCCCGTTTCTGCCTCTAGTATGTCTCTGACTAGATTTTCATTCCTGAAAAGGTGTCCTACCAACCTATCTCATCTATTTCTTATTGACTTCCATAGAGTCCTCTGTTCTCCTATTCTTTCTAATATTTCTTAATTTCTAACCTTCTCTATCCACGGTATCCTCATCATTCGGCTGTAACATCACACTTCGAATGCTTTAGCGATTCGATCCTGCGCTATCCTTTGCTTTATCTTTATATTCGCTCTTTCCCTACTTTTTCTTCCCTTGCATACCTACCAGTATTTTTGTTTTACTTTTATTTATTTTCATACAGTACTGTTTAGTCAATTGCTAGATGCTAATACTGCTACAAATCTGCAAATCATACTAATCTTTTGCCCCTGTATATCTAATTCTACAGCTGTACTGGATTATATGATATCCAAAAAAGGTTATAGGTTAAAAATAAATATCGTTATTTAAAATTCAATAAATAGGACCGTTATTGGACCAACTAAAGAGATCAGAGGTACCACATTTTGTAATCTAACGGAAGTCATTAGTACTGTTTATATTAAGCAATATTAACACTTGAGTAAATGCCAAAAAATTATTACGTTAAAATATAATGTTAGCTGCATTTCATCAAGAGACTTGGATGATTTAAAATGTATAAAAATAATAATAGATACTTAAAGGTGAAGTTTCAATGTCGAGATGGTCTGATTAATTAGATAGCTCTCAGCGACTCTAAAAGGATTTTATCACAGATCTTTAATTCATCGTGAATTGTTTGGAAAACAAATCAGACAAAATTCGGGATTTTCTTCGAAATTATACGTAGAACTGAATTCTTGATGATAGATTTAAAACAGTTTGTTTAATTTTATTATAACACTTTTTTGATATTTTGAAGATTCTTTTTAAAATAAAGAATATTGTCAAAACAGTA
>NW_020439007.1:1154195-1155444 GCF_000699045.2 Agrilus planipennis | reverse complement strand
CACAATCGGCCTCCGCGTTCGGCAGCGTTCGACATCTGTCTCTCTCCTACTTGAGTGAGCGATGCGTCCGCGTGGACAGCTGCTATACAATAATACATTTCCATTTACCTCCTTCTCTATATCCATACAAAATATCTATCAAACAAATAAAATTAAAATTTTCTTTTGAAAAATGAAACCATTCCATCAGTATTTTCTTATGACGTTGTCACGTTCAACTATCGTCAGTAAACCGACTTTGCGATAAATATTAATCCTGTCTCTTCGGCTAAATGGACGATTTGATAAAATTTTTTATTTTCTGATTATCTCTCATCGATTTTCAGGATGTCCAATTTTAGAATGTCTCTTAAATTCTTATTTGCATATTTCATTTAATTTAATCCGTTTTCATTTGAAGTGCTTGTTAGATTAGTCCAGAAAATTGTTATTTTTGTTTAGTCCCGCATAAAAATGCTTAATGCTTAGAACGTGATTACCAATAAATTATTGGAAATAGCCTTATTTTTTGGTAAACATGAGACAGTGTCGTAATGCTGTCGTAAAGAACAACTAATTTAAAAGTAAAACGACGAAATGCCTTTCTCATGACTACAATTATTTGCTTTGATTTAAATGTAGTTACCTATTTACTGATGCAGTCTGTACATGTATGGCATCATTTTTTGACGATCGCTTTGATCCTACGACTTTGAATGTTGTCAAAACAAGCACGTCGTCCTGTAAAACATGCGTTACTGCCCTCTTCTTAGAACAGAACGAGACAAAGTATCAAGAAAATCCGCACAAATATGCGTTATGAGCCTTGTATTTGACACCGTTGTCAAGCATTACAATATAACAGGTAGATAAGTAATTATCAAGCATTTAAAAATTACACAAATCTAAAAGTAAAACTAAAATACTGGTATGCAAGGGAAGAAAAAGTAAGGAAAAAGCGAATATAAAGATGGGAGACGAAAAATTAGAAGAAGTGGCTGATTTTAGGTATCGAGGAAGTCAGATAAGTCAGGACGGAAGGAGTAGTAGGGATATAAAGCAGAGGATAGCGCAGGGTCGTGTCGCCTTTAATAAAAAGAAGTCACTGTTATGCTCGCGAACGGTTAATTTAGAAATTCGTAAAAGGTTGTTAAAGGTGTATGTTTGGAGCGCGGTGTTGTACGGGTGCGAAACATGGACCGTGGGCGCGGCGGAAAAGAAAAGGTTAGAAGCGTTCGAAATGTGGTGTTATAGGCGGATGATGAGGATA
>NW_020439007.1:1117341-1152626 GCF_000699045.2 Agrilus planipennis | reverse complement strand
TATTAAAGGCTTTAACGCTTGTTTTCGACTCGCACTACTATTCATGATTGAACAAAACTTTTGGCAGGTACTGTATGAAAAAGTATGTTTAATGAACAAGAGTCGAGAGTATAATGAGCTTTTTTCTCCCTACCTACGATTTTGCCAGCGCACATCCAATACATTGGAAGGGACACATCGCTAGAGAAAGTAAATGAAGTATACTTGGGAGGCCAAACTCTGTTCAAGACATGTAAAAAAACAGCTAGAAAACCTGAGCACATTCCAGGATTTGAACTTGCACACTCTGGCGTGGTAAACTTACGCTGTAGCCTCTGAGCTATTTAGATGATGATATCTATCATGAAATTTCCAATCAAATTGCACGGGCAAATAAAGTTTATTGATATGCGCGTGCAAACGTAGAGAAAATGAATTTTCCCAGAAATGAGAGTTAGCTAGATTTAATTTTTTTCCCTTTCTATTGTAAATTTTATCTAAATAATTAGAGCCATTTTCGTATAATACTACAGGATATGTGATCTTGATTTATTTTAAGTCTTATCCTAAGCTATTGATCTCTTGACACTGCCTGTGGGATGCTAATAAGAACTACATAACAGGATCGATGTCCCGATCCATGTTTGACATAGTATCGATCACCAATAAATAATTAATGATGTTATTAATATTAGCTAAATGTACAAATCTTCAAGATTCATTGAAATGACTGTATGGGGACAACTCCCTTTTTAAAATATTCGCTGCGGTTTTCTAACTTCCTGTGAGGATGCTGCCCGTGTATATATTATATTACAGTCACTGTAATTTTCCGTGATGGCGCCAGCCTGCGACTGCATGCACATATGTGAGTATACACATTACATTGACAAATAACTGTAACCGTTTAACAATTTCCACGTTTGTTGCCAACAATGCATCGGTTCGTGTGAAAATACTCACATGTTTACGTACTTTATGAACGCATCAAATGCCGGAAATAATTATTTATTCTAATCCGTACCCTCGTTCCCCGACTCTAGACTTCTTTTGTTTATATTGCGAGTCAACGCCAGCACCACTGTCTACTTTGATTGTTCTCTCTGGCAATCTTTCCTCGATTGCTGTAAATAACGCTTAAAAATGCCCGATAGGAACGGCCTCATAACAGTTCTCATAGTCGTGAGCAAAAAAATGAAGACAGAGCGCAATATTCAATGCATGGTTGGCTGTGAATACACGTGGAGACTCAATATGTTGTACGGTTGCAAACATGTTAGCTAGGAATTTTTCAGGGAGATAAGGCATTGCATTAACAAAATATTGTACGTCAGACAAACTCATAAAATAGTGTGGAAGAGGCTGTCATAGAGAAAGCGGTGACGAAGTAGGTGCCTAGATTCTATTAGCTATACACGATGTAGGGTATAACTGAATGGCATTCGGGAAAACGCCTGTTAAATTCTGGATCCGTCTGTCCTGATTAGGGTTGCCACCTTTTCAGGCTTTACATAAAGTATTTCTCGACTAAAAGGTTAAAAAAAAGTACTCGGCATAAAAATAAAGTATTTTATGAATTTAGAATGGTTTTCTTCTTTAATATCGTATGGTTACAAACGTATGCCTGAGGCGGAAATCGATACGACACGGTTACACCATTGATAATTGACAGTGTCGGATAGTGGTTGAATCGACTCAAATATTACTATCTATTTGATTAGAATTCAAATTGTCCAACTATTTGTATATTTTTTTTTCGAATCATCGATTTCTTTTCGGTTGGTTTTTCTTTTTTCTTTTGAGTTTTGGTTATTGTCACTTTCGTAGCAAAATATTTTTACGCATGATCGATATAATTAACATGAAATTAAACGGATTTTGAGTAATCAACTGCAGATAATATGAACAAAAACTTTAGCTACGATTGGGAACAAAAAAAAATCAAAAAAGCGTTATTAATAAGAAAATGGGAGTGGGCCCAAAACAGCCGATGTTATTTTCAGCTCGACTTTGTGTTCCATCAGTTCCATGCAGTAAGATTAAATTTGTAATAAAGTTGCTACTTTTACAACGTGAAATAATAAACGGAAAGAATCCCTTTCTGGAAATATTTCCCGAAACGTGACAGATTGCATAGAGTCAAAGAGCAACCAACAAATGTCCCATCGTAAACCAATTTATATGGCCGATGGCACGTACAACTTATTGTTTGCAAGTATTTCATTTGTTGTGGATAATTCCCATGGTTCGACAGCGTGCCGGTTGCTTGCTTGCTTGCTTACCGTTCGTGAGAAAATTCAAATTTCCTGTCTTCGATTTTTTCGTCGCTGCCGTCATTGTCGTCGTCGTCGTCGACAGGTCCGTGCACGCCGCGCCGGTACGTACTAGTCCTCTCTGTTATAAATCCGAAAATGCATCGGTGCACAGGTGTTTTCACTAACTCTACGGCATCGTTCAGGTAAAAATCCTATTATTCCTGAGACATTGCTGCCGGCACATCTGTGTGAATACTTTCGAATTTCGGCAAGATGATATAAAGACGGTAATCTTGAATTAGTATTCCGAATGTTATTTTGGCGTTGGTCCGTTTTTACGAGAAAACACGTCCGTTCGTGCCTCGAAACATCCTTTGTTGCAGGTAATTTAAAATAAACAGTCTAGTTGACGGTGGACACAGGAATGATGGACGAGGACCCTCTACTAGTGCTAGTATCTAGCAGTTGGTTGAGTTCGACTCCCTTCAGGAATAACAACAACAATAATAACAATAAAAATAAAAACGGTCAAGTATTTATTGTCACTGCACGTGACGATCACACCTTTGCTGTTCTCATTTTTGGGAATCCAAGAAAGTTAACTGTCTAGGGATTTGAAAACTTTGTCAATAACCAGATAATTTACAGATTCATGAATAAGAATATTTATAGTAGCTTACGGAGTACCCGTGAAAGATGTACCAGAAAATTAGGTATAGGTAGACAGACAGATAGATAGCTTCATTAAAACATTGTTTAGTCTATATACATGAATTTTAAACTTTTTTATCCTTTTCGCTTTTCTGATATTTTTCTCATCCATTTTAGACGATCCTTTCCTTCCATTTGAAATTCCCATTTTTTGTACCATTTCCTGTTTTTCATCATCTCTCAAGAACATGTTCAAGCTTCTCTTACTTCAACTTACACAACCTGCATATTGTCTTCTCTTTTTCTTCCTACCATGCTACTGTCTTATTCCCACTTTTCGGTTTAAATATTACTCTTAAAACTAATTCGTTTTTCTTCTTCACTCTTTCGACTTTCAAATAATCTAGTTTTTCCTCTCCTTTATTCCATATTTTCATGTACTCCTGAGTGAATTTTAAGTTTCTTCATTTATTTACTTCTTTTTAGTTTATCAGTTTCTTTAGTTAAACATTTCAGCTTCTTCTATACACTTCTATCTTTTTCCAGTTTCTATCTGCAGTTCTTGATCATTTTTTTTTCTTTCTTTTTTTCATTTTTCGCTTGTGATTTTCTTTTCTTCGGTTTGAATATACTTAACCTTAACTTCTATACATTCTTTTAATAACGTATTGTCTTCTGAATTTAACATTTTTTTGTACTTCAGGGTTCTTTTTGAATATTTTATGGCCAATTTTTCTGTTTTCGTTTCTTCTTGTAAGTACATTCGTTTTGTTCAATTTAAACAAGATTTCGTATTTTGTGAACTATAATTTTATTGAGTTAAAAGATAAATTTCATTTAACAAGGTAATAATTCTACTTAACAATTAGGTATAGGTTTAATCGTTGAAATTTAAAACTGATTGGTACTCAGTTTTTATACAAAGAGATTAGATTCATCCATTTTCTTCCTTTTTTTGAGATAAATTAAACGACTTTAAAAGACCTTAAGTTGATAATTCATTTAAAACAGTAAGACCTTTAGAGTGAATATTTTAACCATATTTTATATCTCGAATCCGAACAGCGCGACGGTCTTTAAAATCAGAAATGCCTAATCCAGCTCGTTTGTTCACCATTTAATCCTTTCTTATAATAAAAATATTCATAAGTTACTTGAAAGGAAGAAACCAGTTCCTAAAACACCCTCACAGAACGTGGCGACTGCGATACAACCCCCATTGTCGTTGTTATGCAAAATGCACCAAAACACCAGTGACGTACCGGTATGTAACTAATCGGTATGTAATTTATTACTTTTTTAATTTCCTTGGAAAATTGAAATACTAATGCACAGTAGACCAATTTCATTGGCACATTGTAGACATAAGGATTTATTTATTTTTGAAAAACATATTATGCAAAGCTTAAAGATATCTAGAATAACAGTTTAAAAATACCGGTACCAGATTAGGATTCATCTTGAGTTACAAAAAAATCTTAAAGGTATAATTATGTGGTTATATGTAGTCACAAATTATAGCCCGTATGTATTTTTCTACACCATTTCTATTACAAGATTCGCTATGTGTAACAAAGTGCTCTCTAATCGTTTTTAACTGGACAACTGAGGTTACAGCAGCGAAAAAATTGGCAAAAGTACCATCTTGTAGCGACAAATTGTTACTCCTTTAAACTATATTTCTACGTCATTTCTGTACCGAAACAAATAAACATTCTGTAGTCGAAGACTAGACTATCGACAGCGACAAAATGGATAAGTGTACCATATTTCTCTCGCTAATCGTTTTTCGCTGGACCACTAGAAGCTAGACTAGCGACAAAATTGGTAGAAGTACCATCTTTCAGAGACAAATTATTACTCCTTATGGTATATTTCTGCGTCATTTCTTTTTCGAGATACGGTATCTGTGCCAGCTTCGTGAATCTCGTCGTTTTTCGCTAGACAGTTGGAGACTAGACCAGCGACAAACTGGGTAAAAGTACCATCATTTGACGAAAAATTGTAAACCTAACAATTTTTTCTATGCCATTTTAATTTCGATATACGCTGTACCTATGGTAACCTGTAACCTTGACAGACTGCTCTCTAATTGTTTTTCGCTAGACAACTGGATGTTAGAGCAGCGACGAAATTTGCAAAAGTACCATCTTTCAGCGACAAATTGTTACTCCTTTAAAGTATATTTTTACGTATTTTCTATATCGAGACAAATACACTTTCTGTAGTCGGAGACTAGACCATCGACAGCGACAAAATGGGTAGTTGTACCATATTTCGGCCACAAATTATAAACCTTATGATATTTTCCTGTGCCATTTTAATTTCGAAATGTAGAGGCTAGACTAGCGACAAAATTGGTAGAAGTACCACCTTTCAGCGACAAATTATTACTTCTAAAGGTATATTTCTATGCCATTTCTTTTTCGAAATTCGCTATCTGTGCCAGCTTTCTTGAATCTCTCGCCGTTTTTCTCTGGAAAGTTTAAGACTAGACTTGCGATGAAATTGATAAAAGTACCATCTTTCGGCGACAAATTATAAACCTTACAATGTTTTTCTATGCCATTTCAATTTCGAAATACGCTGTTTGGTGCCAGTTTAGCAGCTCTCTAATTGTTTTTCGCTGCACAACCGGAGGATAGAGTAGCGACAAAATAGACAAAAGTACCATCTTTCAGCGACAAATTGTTACTCCTCCAAGTATTTTTCTACCTCATTTTGGAGATACGCTATCTTTAGTAGCTTCGTAACTCTTTCATCGTTTTTCGTTAAAGAGTTGGAGACTAGGCCAGCGACAAAATGGGTGAATGTACCATCGTTTGGCGACAAATTATGAACTACAGTATTTTTCTACGCCATTTCGAGATCCGCTGTGTGGTGCCAGCTTAGTTTAATAATTTTTTGCTGGACAACTGGAAGATAGATCAACGACAAAATGGGTAAAAGTGCTATTATTCAGTGACAAATTGTTACCCCTTTAAAGTTTTGTACATTATTTCTGTTTCTATCTGTAGTACAGCTTTATGGCTCTACCATCGTTTGTCTCTGGATTGTTAGAGGCTAGAATAGCTACAAAATGGGTAAAAGTACCAACTTTCGGCGACAAATTATAAACTTTATCATATTTTTATATGCCATTTTAATTTCGATACGGGCTGTGTTGTGCCAGCTTAGCGGCTGTCTAATCGTTTTTCGCTCATAATCTGGAGGATAGATCAGTGACAAAACGGGTAAAAGTGCCGTTTTTCAGCGACAAATTTATAGTCCTTAAAATACGTCATTTCTATTTCAAGGTACACTATGTGAAGTCTTAGGCTTGATATTAGGCTAGCATTTCGTCTGTTCTCCAGTACGCGGCTGGAGCGACAAATTTTTGGACTTTTGTATAACAAATTAGCGATCAACAAATAATAGAAACAGTATCAACATTTAACTCGTTCATAATATAGGAAAGTAGGGTGAAGGTAAGTCGTAACTCTTTCTGTGGTACATCACATACATTAAACCGTTGTAGCATGAGTCAGTGTACGAGCCGTATGTCGTGGAATAATTGATCTATCAATAATGTTACTGTGCATTGTTTTGTCTTTTCTGTGAAAACGTACGCCTATGTTATTTCTCTCCGCTGACACTTTCTACTTTTGTACATGTTGTATAGTCTCGTTCTCACGGCCGGGTACCATCGCGCGGCATGAGTCAGTTGCCGGGCGCGGACTGTAGACAATGAATATATAAAATAATCGTTGTTAGGTTGTGGGCGGCTGCGTGTGTGTCCTGACGCTGCTGGCCGCTCCGTTGTCACCGCCGCCGCCACCTCCGTAGCGGCCAAGCCCAGGCAAAAAACACTTCTTCGACTTCGACTCCTTTTAATTCATTCTTCGACACCCCAGCTAGCGCCATGGCCTGCCGCGACTGTCCGCGACCGTTCGTCGCGCCGCGCCATTGCCACGACAACAGCAACAATAACAACAACGTGCGATCTCGCGTTCGTCATCGTTTCTCTTTGATGTTTACCTATTAAAACTACGTGATGTTGGTCGATCCCTCTTTTTCTTCTTAACGGCATGGCATGGCACGGCGCGGCCGACGCGGCGAAGGTGGGCAACGTTATTATTGTCGCTCATCATTTGTCAAAAGGATAACGATTAATAATGACAGGTTGGCATTCGCTTGTTCTATGGCCGCGCTCTTAAATACCGTTTTTTTAACGAACGAGAATCGTCGCCTCTTTTGACCTATATTAACAGTTTTGTGTCTTATAAAGGGGTCGTCCATAAATTATGTCAACTACCCTAATGCCAGTATTTGGAAATCCATCCAGCAAGGAGGAGTTAGAGATAGCTTTAAATAAAATGGTAGCGGAATTAAAACAAAAATACTGGTATGCAAGGGAAGAAAAAGAGGGAATATACAGATAGGAGCTGAAGGATTAGAAGAAGTGGCTGATTTTAGGTATCTAAAAAATCAGATAAGTTAGGACGGAAGGAGTAGTAGGGATATAAAGCAGATGATAGTGCAGGGTCGAGTTGCCTTCAATAAAAAGAAGTCACTACTATGCCCGCAAACGATTAATTTAGAAATTCGAAAAAGATTGTTAAAAGAGTATGTTTGAAGCACTGCACTAATTAGATTACTGTTCGCAAATAGTGAAGGATTAGAAGAAGTGGCTGATTTTAGGTATCTAAAAAATCAGATAAGTTAGGACGGAAGGAGTAGTAGGGATATAAAGCAGATGATAGTGCTGGGTCGAGTTGCCTTCAATAAAAAGAAGTCACTACTATGCCCGCAAACGATTAATTTAGAAATTCGAAATAGATTGTTAAAGGTGTATGTTCGGGACGCGGCGCTGTACGGGTGCGAAACATGGACGGTGGGCGCTGTGTAAAAGAAAAGGTTGGAAACGTTCGAAACGTGGTGTTACAGGCAAATGATGATACCATGGATAGAGAAGGTTAGAAATGAAGAGGTATTGGAAAGAATAGGAGAACAGAGGACTCTATGGAAGTCAATAATAAATAGGCGAGATAGATTGGTAAGACACCTTCTCAGGCATGAAGGTCTAGTCAGAGACATATTAGAGGCAGAAACGGGAGTTAGGAGGGGTAGAGGAAGACCTAGATTAGATTACTGTTCGGAAATAGTTAAGGATGTGGGATGTTCTAGTTTTAGGGAAATTAAGATTAAGAGTAACTCAGGATATGAAAAAGTGAAGGTACGTGTCCAACTAGTCTTAGGACTGACGACCTTATGGTGATTAATTTGGTAATATCGATGGTTCTAGCATAGGTATGGATTTGTTATGACTATCTCCACGTCCTAAGGAAAGGATAGAACTAACGCCACTACTTTCGATATCTAAGATGTTGTCGTTTAATCGGAATATTTAAAGTCTACATTCGATCATAGACATGTTGTGGTTAAGGCTGTAATTGCAAGAATGAATACGACTATGTATCTTCGCCTACAAATCTCTCACTGTTGAAGTCTGATATCTGACTTCTGACGAATTTCAGGTACCTTTATTACCGAAAAACGGTAACCGTATGACAGTAGGAATAAAACTCAGCAGAGAGAGAGAAAGAAAGAAACGTGGTGTTGTGTTTAATTTTGTTCAGACAAAATAGGAACGAATTCTTCGGACTAAAAAAGGTAGTGAGAGTTAATGAACATATTCTTGAAAATGAATACAAATTCCTCGAGTAAAGCCGACCGGCCGCCTAATAAATTAAAACAGGTAATAAATTAAACTTGCATCGCAGTCCCTCCAAGGAATCGCCTTCACTCTCCGCCAATGTTCGCTTGCCACCATTTTTATTTATTTTTTGTTTGGACTCGGTCCGAGCGCGTTTGTGGTAGGTAAATGTGGACGATAGGGTGGGAATGTAGTAGTTTTACTGTCTCTTTGACACTGAAAAATGTTGGAAGATTAATTTAAAGTGCCGACCGGTATGGGAAAACACATCCACTGGAATCATACTTTGTAAGCATATTTAGGCGAAAGGAGTTCTGAATCTTCTTCTTATTTTCACTGACAAAGACGGTAAATTATTGAATAAGTGTTACTTTGTTTATTAAAAACAGTTATTGTTGTGACAAATTGGTAAAGACTTTTGCAGCCAGTAGATATCCACATTCAGCATTGAAGGTGGAAAGACCTCTGAAGAACTCGCCAATTGTGCTCGCGAAACGTTAAGAAACAACTCCAACCGACGACGACCTTTAGACCGCAATCAACACAGCTTTAGTTATTGTTTTATTATTCGATTTTAACACATATGTTATAAGCCAAAAGCCAACTGTTAATGTCTTCGGTAAACTTCGCTGGACCCCCTTCTGTCCAATTTCTGTGAAATTGTGCACTTCAGCATGTTGAACACGAAAATACATTTTTTTTTAAGGAAGGAAAACTATTCTCGTTGGTTAAGGTTGGGTTAGGTTACTTTAGTATCTTTTTTCGCTTTAGAAATTCTCTATTCAAGGACCACTCTTTCGCTTACCCACACTTCTTAAGTTTTGCCTTCTAAGGGTTTGTTCTGATTTTGGGGGTCGGCGAATCTTCAATTAGTAAAGACTAGCTTCATGTGTGGACCACCAATTTGTTTTCAATTCGAATAATATAAATTTCACAATGATTTCAAGTTTGTAGAAATGAATTAGTCTTAACTTGTGACACGAAAAATGTTAGACAAGGATCGTCAACAGTAACCCTTGTCTAACATTTAAAATACTTGAGTTAGTGCTGTAACTGGAGATTGTATAAACATCCTATATGTCCATTGTACAAAGGATCTTCGGTTTGGTAGGTAATTTATCGAGATTGCTTAAGGCGTGCTGATGAGATCTAATAAGTTCTATTTGGCGATATGGCGATTAATAAACAAGAACTGAACCTGTTCTTCTTGGTCACAAAATTATTACAATCGGAACAATTCGTATAAATGATTTCCTGTATATTGATACAAATCGTTTATTGTGTTCTTATCGTTCCGTGTACGATTTTCATTATACCAGGTTAAGAACGGCAGCTCATAAGCTTTACATCTTATTTTACCGGAGTTGATCCGTTCGAAAATCATATGCGTCGCTAACTTAACATAAATTTCTTAAAATATCCGATTATAGTCCTTTCATAAGTCGCAGAACACTGTTGATTGAGACAACTTTATAATAAGTGTGTGAATTATTCAATAAGAGCATAAGGAGGCATAGTTACAAATACATTTACAATACCTACATACATAATGGACTTTCATATACAGACATACATTCCAATGTGGTAGTGATTATTCAGTATTTAATTGATTGAGATGAAATTTGCGCATTAATTAATATGCACCATAATTGTATCATAACATAATAATGTTCTAACTAATATTTGGAGGGTGTTAACTGATAGATGCAACAGGGAATTGTATTGCGCGTAAAGCAGCGTGATTAGAGGACAAAAAACCAGAAGAAGTTACAATCCGAAGCCGGTTCTGGCCGTGAACTGACAACGCACCTACAACGAAATCACAACAACAACTAAATAACTACATCGATATAAAATGTAGATAGTGCCAGCGGTGAAACGACTTATCACGTAAATATCAACCGTTTACTACTGCGTTACTACACGTAATATTTAAATGTCCATTACGATAAAAATTAAGTAAACAACAACTACTATTCTGCACTGATCTATGGCATTGAAATACTGACCTACTGCCAATGACTTCGACTGACTACATTACCTAACTACAACGTTAAAGAACAAGGAACTACTCTAGACCCTTAATCTAATCTGTACTTTCAAATACGTTTTTCTTGACAACGGTGAACTTTTGAACGTTTGGACCACCGCATATTTACTTAATTTTCTTGTTGTATAAATATCCAGAAATACCCCATATATATATATATATATATAGTTCCTAGTGTACTGGTAGTGATTAATGATAGATTAATAGTCCATTCTGTATTGACTTGACCATTAAGGCGTATAACAAAAAGGTAGAACTAACTAAAACGTATCGTTTAATAGAAATTTTTAATGAAAAATAGTAAATCGTTTGACTTGTCTAGCTCTTTTAAATTATAATATTCGATGGTAGAATCATAGAAATTAATAAGGACGAAATCGTTAGGCTAAATGAGGTTGTGGTAGGTTAGGTTTAACTGATTGACGTATGAGCCGAGGGTTTACGTTATATTATGGTAGGAAAGGTCCAATTTTGGACGGGTTCAACCAGTACACTTTATACCTGTTGTACGTAAGCTACGTCCTTGTATTCTAGTAGTGTGGAATGCAGGTCTGTTGCAAGCAGGAGGGCCATCGAATTATCTAGACCTTTTAATTGTTTCTGTCACACTATCTTATCCGGCGTTAATCCCAACCAGTTGGAGTGATCCGGTCAATTATTTTTTAAACTGTGACAACCATAATCTAATTAGGGTGGTTCGAGCACAACCCCAGCCGATATATCGATAAAGATAAGACGAGAATTTTCGGAATTCGAGACACTAATCCTGCGCCTCGTCGTAAGTGATAGGACGATTGGGACATAAATGACTGTTTTAAAGCGTTTTAAGGAATTGACGCACAAGGTGTAAGAAATGCAGCCGAAAAACGTTTTATGAGGGTCGTATCTCCTAAATAGGATAATTGATTTTAAACGTTTATTTAGTTAGTGATGATTGTGACCTGGAAGTAAATGATATCTCTGGTATAGGAACAGGGAACAATAATAATAATCGGCTATTTGTTAATTGAACAAACAGAAAAGCTCAAAACCCCAACGCCAAAACACGACACTGTAGTTGTCCGAAGCACTTTTCGGTAACAAAGTTACCTTCTTCAGGGACTGAAGTAAACTAAACCTAAATGAGAACTAATCCTAATTTATACTGATAGTTGTTAAGGTTTAGTGAACATGACCCGAAGCCAACAAGGTAGATGTTCAATGGACCTTAACATCATCATCATAAACGTAATTAAACTAAACTAAATAGCGGAGATCCAGGGATGGGACCGTTGTCATTGTTAAGAACAATTTGTTTATTTTTATAAATGTATAAACTTTCAAAACTGTTTAGTAAACGATTATTCCTAACTTCTTTAACTAACTTAAGGTTATTAATATTAATATTATGTCCATCAGTAAGAATATGTTGGGCAACACTAGATTTTTCTTCTCTACCAAACCTAGCATGAGCTAGATGTTCTTTAAATCTGGTTTTGATTGAACGTCTAGTTTGTCCAATATATTTTTTACTACAGTCATTACAACTAATTTCATATATCCCCGACTTTTCTAAGAATGGAATTTTATCCTTAGGGTTACCAAGGAGAGTTTGAATGGAGTTGCNGACTTTCTTGATGTTTTAAATTCACGTTTCCCTTCGGTTAAATTTACAGTAGAAATGGAAAAAGATGGCAAATTACCATTTTTAGATACGTTGGTTATAAGAAATGGGAATTCTTTAGAATTCGACATCTACAGAAAACCCACTAATACCTCTAGATATATACCCAACGACTCTAATCATTGTGTTCAACATAAAATGGCTAGTTTTAACTTCCTTGTACACAGATTACTTAGCTTCCCTCTTAGTAAAAATAGATATAATAAGGAACTCTGTACAATTAAGAAAATTGCAAAAGACAATGGTTACAATTGTAACATTATTGATAAATTAATTAATAAGATAAAATTTAGGAATTTTATTTCAAGATCTACGACTTTTCAAACAGATGCTAATAAAACCAAGTTTATTACTATGCCATACGAGCCAAGATTTACTCGCGGACTCGAGGGTATTTTTCGAAAACTTGGTTTACGGATTGCTTACAGTTCAAATGGCAAACCAAAGTTTTTCCAATCTTCATATTTGTTAATTGCCAAAAATTCGCATATAACGACTCCGCATATACTTTTTATTCATTTTTATTAGGGCTAACTGTATTTTGTATGTACATGAAGAAGTCTATTTAGAATGAGTGGTTAGTATATCAATAAGTTAATTGATATGACAAAGTACAGCACTCCCTGCTGCAATTATAAGGTCCGTACTTAGACCGTCGATATTAATATATAGTAAGCGTTCGTTATTCTTATTTAAAACAAACATAATTTTATTTATGACATAACTGACATAACAAAAGATGAAAACTCCACTCTGAGAAAGACACTATTTACTCTGCAAGGGTATTTTGCTCATAAGCAGGGCTTTCTCTATAAGCTGACGATGATAGGACGTAAGAGCAGTTTCTAAAGGTGAGAAGGTGCCAACATTTTACAAGAAATTAGCAGTGAACCAAAGTGGCACGGTTTAAAAATTACTGGGTAATAAAAGAAATCACAACGATCAAGTGGTATAAAACTCTAATTTTTGCATTTTTTATGAGTTATGACGTTGCTCAATTTCAATTTTCTTTTGCTGTTATTAATACTGAATTTCACTACTACGTAGATAGTTATGACCGATGTTATCGTGAGTTCTTCGGTAAAGAAAAAATATCGTCATGATGATGATAAGTGTTGTTAAATACCTTTATTTGTACTTAATATACCTTAATAGCCCTCACACGATTGTGTTTTATGTGCGAACAGCGTTGCTCTGCATTCCTTGGCCTACTTTACTGGTAGGTAAAAGCATTTAATATATATAGAAACGTATAGATAATAGTTTATGCCAATAATCGGAATTTACTTTTGGTCAAATTGTAAAAGTGGAGGTGCATGTCCAACCAGTCTAAGGGCTGACACCCTTATGATTATGATGAACTAGGTAGTTCAGGTATGAGTTCTAAATAGATTTTTTGAACCAAAGAATTTTCTATAAACTTTACCGAGTACAGTACTTTTACAGCTCTGGCTTCTTGCCAACGTTTCGTACGTTGCTACTGTTAAAATCTTCATCAGTCATTGCACAGCATCTTCAGTTACACCAACTACCTCTGTTGTTTCTAATCTTGTGGAAAGTTTTTCAAAAATTTACTTGTGTCGTACTTATCGTCAATTTAGTAGATATACAAAATTAGTGGTGGATTGTAGTTGGATTTGGATCGTAAATTATTAAGGTACTTGCCAAAATATAACCGATATTTTTGGTTAAAGGGCTAAGTGACCTTCTCTCGTGCTATATACTATATTATTAAAAAAGTATTGCAGGTAGTTGACATGTAATTTTAATAAATAGCAAGTTCTAACAAAGAGACTTCAATGCTACGTCAGGCGACGAACCTGAAATTGTATCTAAGGTATTATAATAAATTCCCTGGTATTTTGACCCCTTTCCCCATGGGCGAAGATTGCTACTATCGAGTGACTTGTTACCGTTGGTGTCACACATTAAAATCGATTTTTCTGCCCTAATATTATACATAGAATTGATTTAAAACAAAAACAGATGTACATAAAGTTAATAACGTCACATCATGTCACTGTTGACAAATTCTTTCGAAATATACAGGTTATACTAAAAAGTGCCAAAATGGCTATTTGGCTATGTTGACATTTCAATATTAGTTGAGAGGGGTAGAGGTAGACCTAGATTAGATTACTGTTCACAAATAGTTAAGGGTGTTGCTGTAGTTTCAGGGAAATTTGAAGATTAGCTCAGGATAGGAAAAGCAAATGAGAATAAGGTTTAGCCCTTGGATCTAAAATTCAGTTTTTATCGGTGACACATGTTTGAAAGTTAATTTAATTCTACCATCTTTCGTAGTCCTAAATTTCTCTATATCCTTCTCGTTGAAACAGTCAGTTTTTAATATAAATAAACAAAATGTCATCAAATACCTAGCTGAATTGAAAGCGGCTTATAGTCCCGTCTAGATTCGTAGCTTTATGCTATCAAATAGGAAACGAGAGGGTAGCGATGCGGACTTCCGAAGCAGTGCGCAGAGCTACCCTGTGCGGCCCAGTTCAATAATATAAGATATATTGCTACGCGCTCGATCAAATCCAAAAAATTGAAAATTTAGATAATTGCGAAATTTTATTGAAATCCTTCTACTATTCCCTTCATAAGTGGACTTATGGGGAAAGTTCCCTTAAATTTTGTGAGTACCTCTGAAGGATTTACATGCGATGTTGCATTGTTTGTGTGTTATAATGTTTTACCAAAGTTTCTCATTTGATGAGAGCGGTGGACCGGTTTCGGTAAAAACAAAATCAGTTTTGGTTCCCAGGATTGCGGCAGCAGAGGTGGTGGCCACGTTTACCGTAAAACAAACACAGAAGAGAGACGAGCATCGAACAAGTTTCCACGGTCTCTTTCGGCAAGCATTTTACACTATCGTTAATATACATTCATACAATCATACGTAATATGGTACCTCCCATGAGGTGTTCGTGTCCATGTGTTATTGTGCTACGTACCACGTATGTACCAAGTCCGAGACTGACGATGAGACCACTCCATGAGGACAAACAGAGGCTCTAATAGACCAGGAATTTTCCCACAAGAAAAGAATTAGTAACTTTTTAAGTTTACGAGTCCGTATTTTCCCAACAGCGTCGTAAACTTTCGTAATAGCCTGATAAGTAGGCTAGTAATTTATTATTGTATTACCCGCTGTGACCGGCCGGCTACGGTGCCACGGGATCGTCTATTGCAACTGATGTACGCTCGCAACAGACGTTGCCAAATGTTACCCGAATTTTTGCAAAGTTACAGATTTTACACACCATCGCTCAACATCTTTTTGTTTCGAGACCATTTTATCGTACTCACCATCATGGTTACTGTTAGAAATTAATCGCTTTATTGTGGATTATGTTTTGTTGTTTTATTTTCCATTAGATTAGTATGCTTAGATTTGCAGATGATGAGTTAGGTTTAAATAAAATGGTAGCGGTATTGATAAAACACTATTGTATAAAAATAAATAAAAGTAATACAAAAATACTGGTATGCAAGGGAAGAAAAAGTAGGGAAAGAGCGAATATAAAGATAGGAGACGAAAAATTAGAAGAAGTGGCTGATTTTAGATACCTAGGAAGTCAGATAAGTGAGGATGGAAGGAGTAGTAGGGATATAAAGCAGAGGATAGCGCAGGGTCGAGTCACCTTCAATAAAAAGAAGTCACTTCTATGCTCGCGAACGGTTTTAGAAATTCTAAAAGGATTGTTAAAGGTGTATCTTTGGAGCACGGCGCTGTACGGGTGCGAAAAATAGACAGTGGGCGCGACGGAAAAGAAAAGGTTAGAAGCGTTCGAAATGTGGTGTTACAGGCGAATGGTGAGGATACTGTGGACAGAGAAGGTTAAAAATGAAGAGTTATTAGAAAGAATAGGAGAACAGAGGACTGTAGAAGTCATTAAGAAATAGGCGAGATAGGTTAGTAGAACACCTTTTCAGGCATGAGATCCAATCAGAGACATATTAGAGGCAGAAACGGGAGGTAGAAAGGGTAGAGGTAGAGCTAGATTAGATTAGTGTTCGCGAATAGTTAAGGATGTGGGATGTTCCAGTTTTAGGGAAATGCGAAGATAAGAAAGAGTGGAAGTTCGTGTCCAACCAGTCTTAGGACTGACGATTTTATAATGATGAAGGAAAATTAACTGTGCTATCCGTAATAAAGCGTTTCGTTATTGACCTACTAAACTCTACTTAGAAATCATTAAAAATTTACCCTTTAGCCGAAAATTTCATACAGTTGATCTTCCGTTGCTTTTCATTGTGGTTTAGAGTCCGGTACCTTCTTAAAATGTAAACTTTGGGAAGACGTTTGGCAACAGCGCTGGCGCCCTTTTGGTTTATACGTCTGACACATCCAAAGCGGCGGTCTAGGCTCATAAAAAGTTCGAAGATTAATCTGGTGTCACAAAGTCAATAATAAAGCTTTATACGTCTCCTTACATGACGCCGCGTTGGAATCAAAAGTGACACAAGTTAATTACTATTATAAATCAAGAAGGCGGAGTTTTAGGTCTGTTTAAGACGACAAACGGCCCCTTTGGACCACCTTACAGCATCCAAGTACAACATGTGTTATAACGCCTCGGTCTAACGTAATAACAATTGAATTAAGTGTAAGTGATATACGGAAAGCAAAAATCGATGTACATGATCCGAGCGGGGGGGGGGAAGAAAGGGGGTAGCCCCCAAGACGCTAGTTTGAGGGGGTAAAGAACTGTATTGAAAAAAAAAACACTTGATGTTGGACCTTTATGTTTGTCGTTGTTTCGCCGGTTTCGTTTTAAACTTTCAATTTTAAACTGTAACTTTTTATGAAAATGTTGAAATGTCAACACAGTCAAATACCCATTTTGGCACTTTTTAGCATAACCTGTATATTTCGAAAAGATTTGTCAACAGTGACATGATGTGACGTTATTAACTTTATCGACGTGATGGATTATGGACATCTGTTTTTGTTTTAAATCAATTCTATGTATAATGTTAGGGCAGAAAAATTGATTTTAGTGTGTGACACCAGGGGTAACAAGTCACTCGATGGTAGCAATCTTCGCGTACGGGGAAAGGGGTCAAAATAACAGGGAATTTATTATAATATCTTAGATACAACATCAGGTTCGTCGCCTGACCTAGCATTGAAGTCTCTTTGTTAGAACTTGCTATTTATTAAAATTAGGTGTTAACTGCCTGCAATATTTTTTTAATAAAATAGTATATAGCACAAGAGAAGGCCACTTAGTCCTTTAACCAAAAATATCGGTTTTATTTTGACAAGTACCTTTATAATTTATGATCCAAATCCAACTACAATCCACCACTAAATTTTGTATATCAGTTACAATCTAGCAATTGTATACACTTCGGAGGCTATTTAGGAAATGTATAAAATATTGTTTCAAAGATTTTTAATACACACATATCCTGGGAAATGTATAAATTTCCAAGGAATTGTATGAAATTCCAAAAATTTAATAGGAAATGTATAAAACTAATGTTCTCTGTGAATAAAATGAATAAAACACGTTAGTAAACAGAATCAGAGTTACCTGCGCATACAATAAATCGCTATCCCCGAGCTGAAGTAGACCTAGATTAGATTACTGTTCGCAAATAGTTAAGGATGTGGGATGTTTTGGTTTTAGGAAAATGCAAAGATTAGCTCAGGATAGGAAACAGTGGAGGTGCGTGTCCAACCAGTCTGACGACCTTATGATGATGAACCTGATCTAGGCTTGCCTCTACTCCTGTTAACTCCTGTTTCTGCTTCTCATATTCTAAATTGCGCCGAACGAAACGTCTGAAAGAAACAAAAATTCCAGTAGACCACGGCTCGTTAGTCCGGAAAATCTTCATCGTATATACTCCTGCCGTGAAAGCCTACAAGTATAGACCTCTCTGTTCTCCTATTCTTTCTAATACCTCTTCATTTTTAACCGTCTCTATCCACTGTGTGCTCATCATTCGCCTATAACACCACAATAGAATTACCTAGATAGATAGTTTTTATTGGCTAGATATTAGAAATGATGTGTTCATTTTCCAAAGACGATGACGGTTTAAATTAAGGAGTCATGACCCTACGGTTGAGGGACCGAAAAATGCTTAAAGCCCATGCATCAGCAAACAGACCATCTTAAGAAGTATACATATGTCATTCAGAGTTTTGTGAATAACCATAGCAAAACCATCAAATTAGTGAATAGTCCTGACACAATGGGATTGTCAAGTCGGTATAAAGGCCACTGTAAATACTTACGTTAGATATGTACCTATTAATGTGGCCGTATTATTAGCGAACAAATGCGAACTGTGTTGTAGGGTTTTGACGAAGGGAAAGCAGGGCAGGGGAGTCGCGGTGTATAACATGTAATCAGTCGCACGGAAAACCATAATAGCATTAAACTGCTTTGTGCCGTTCTTTGTGGTTATGGTCGTCTCACCCTCAAAAATTGTACTCCACAATAATAATGTTTTATACATACGTATATGTATGTATATATCTACGTATATATTTCGGTGCATTGAATTTGCAAATGCCCGTGTTCAAATAAAAATACAATAAAGGACCCTTTAAATAAATTAGATAAGTGCCTACCCGTATTGATATTTACCTGATGCACGGAGGGGAAAAGAAAAAATTGATTTTGTTGTTGTTAAGTGTATTTCAATATGTATCTGTTACGGTCCTGCTCCAAAAAAGGTGTAAGTAGAGATTAAAATTGTTCTCAGAGTAGTAGTAATGTTTTTTGTAATCTTTTGAAGGTTAGAACTTTCTGTGAATACTGTAAGCCGAAAAATAATTATAAAATACAGTGTAAACTCTATATAACGACACTTAAGGGACTGAACATTTTTCGGCGTTATAAAGAGTGGTCGTTAAATGGAGAGAAATAAAAGATATTATTTTACTATTCTATAATAATATGCATTTACCAATATAGTACACATTTTGCACACGAACATTATTATTCATACATTGCGTATAGCCTGTTATCTTCGTCTGATGTTTTTTGCTGCTCCAATATTTTAATTGTATTTTGTTACGTATCTTACTCATATCTTGAGATACTGCTGGATCAATTTGATTATATAAAAAGTATTTTTTTAATAGTTTCGCTGCATCAAGTGCTTGTTTGATGCTTGGTGGAGGGACAGGATCGTCTTCTTCAACAACGTACACAGCTGCAGTTCTTATCTATTTCGGCAACTTAGAAAGTACTGCTCAATGATTTATAATGCCGCATTGTTGTCGTTAAATAGAGTGAGCGTGACGCTATATAGAGTGTAATATTGTATAGAAAACAATGTAAACTAACCAAAGTCAAGCAATTTCGACGTTTTAAAGAGTTTGTCGTTAAATCGAGTGACGTTATAAAGAGTTTACACTGTATTACATAAAAAGAGGCATCTCAAAACATTTCGCAAAATGTTAACTGACTATTGATATTTAATAAAAAAGCAAGCCGTGAAGAAGAAAAATCACCAAATGTCTTTCGAGATAAGCCAATCTCTGATTGTTGTTGAAATAAATAAAGGGGAAGTCCCTGAGTAGTGTATCAAAGAGGCGGTTCTCGGTTTAATGTCTAGTTCTTCTAAATTATCAAAATCAGTTAAGAATTAACCTTAATAGCTAAATCAATATTGATCAACTTTGACGCCCCCCAGGCAGAAGAACTAGCCATGGAATTGAAAAACCTCGCAGATGACCCAACTCGAAGGGCAGTTTTCTGTTACAGTTAGCTTGCTTGGCATTCGGGGGACACTGGGTTTGATTAGGAGAGGGGAATGCTCGCCTTTCAGCATTAGTAGTTGGTGGGAACAAAAAGCCAAACGTTTTTAATGTATTTTTCTTTTCATTAACTTCCGAAGGGGTTATAGTTCGCTTAACTTTTGTTGATTTTTAGATGTGCATCCCTCAAATACGTTTTCATGTACTATCAACCCCTTCGAAATTTCGTGACATTATTTTCAAACCTACGAAAGTAACTTGGCATAAGACAATCGTTAAACCAATTTGAAAACAATCACAAAACCATTGATATTGGATGAAAACGAAAATAACAAATTGTATAAATTTGTTAAAAAGGTGGACGTTGTAGTAGTTCTATTTTAAATTAAATTACAACCAATTCGCATTTACTATGATGTGTTTGTATAATTATTTCTATTTTCTTTTTGTTAAGTTTGTTTCGCGTAGTCACTTAAACGCATTTAAAAAAAATTCCTTTTAAACGAATTTATAAAATGGGATATCGTTATTAAACGCATTTAATATTATACCGGCGTGTATGGTCTTTCTCGATCATAACCGCATGCTGACCTAACACAACATAAAATTATTGGTTTGTTGGTAAATTTATTGTTTCTTGTACAGTAGAGAGCACATGTACCTAATGATGATCAGGCAAACTAACTCGTGTGGAAAATCTTAATTTTTTTTGACTAACCATTTTCAGATTCAATTATTATTACCTTCAAACAACCACCGTAATAATACCTAATAAAGATTTTGAACCAATTCAAAAGTTTTACAACTTTATTAAAGAAATTTCAGTTAAAGTTATGAAATTGACTGACAAAATTATCAGCAGGAAAACCAGAAAGAAGATTACCAAGAATGTGCTTTTTTAATTTAATTTTGTTTTCGTTACAGAACTGGAAATTGGTCGACAAGGAAACAACCCAAAAGGTCTTAGATGTATCATCATAGGTGAGTGATTTTTATTACATTTTTACGATTTAGGTATACCAAATTAGTACAGAATAATCTTCAAAGGTTAAAGATTAACCGATCGTCTTCCTTTACATTGTTTTATGGCATACAGAAAATTGTGCTCAAAAAAATTACTTGCGGTCTATTGAGCATTTGAAATAGTTGACAGAAAGTCAATAACATATTGGAGTGTAGTTAGGTTATTAGGGAAAAGTCTGTACCTATTCATTTACGGATTTAAGAAATACTTTTTCAATTTGCCCTATTGTAAAATTTTTCAGAAATTGACAAATTGATACTGATAACTAACAAAAGAAGAACAAATAGAAAAAATGTGGTCAAATATAATATTTACAAAAAAAAACATTTAGGGCTTTTAGGAAGCAAAGCGGAATTAATTATTAACGTCTTGTTAGAAATCAATTAATTTTTGAATTACTGCAGTTTCTCAGATTATTTTTGCGTCCCAGTCTGATATGTATTACGTCGTCATGTGTATGTATTTAGTTGATCGAAAATCGAATCTGTGTCGATCGAAGTCGATAACAAGCCGAGCTTGCCGAGTTGGCGCTGAAAAAACAAAAAAGTAAATAATAATAAGGCATTCGAATAACGTGACGGCGGAGTTAAACAGGGGCGGTACGCGTGGGGTTTTCGAATACAAACTTGATCAAACCCGGAAATTATCAGTCGATTCGATGGGCCTCGAAATCATTGAAAGGTCTGGGAAATTTAAAAAAATAAATACTAAAATAAAATTTTAGTTTCAATCGGAATTTTATTAATTACATATGTAATTGTGTATCTTGATTTCATTTAGACTTCGAAAGCAGTTAGGTTCAAGTCCCTAAACCCTAAATAACTAAAAAATCAGCGACTTCATTCAGTTTTTCAGTTCTCATAAGAATGTATGTCAGGTTGTTGTGTGATGGAGAGTACAGGGGCAAAAGTAAGGTAAGGAGATTCAAAAATTGATGAATTTCGCGTTACGAAATTTATAGACGGTCCGTTTAATAACCTTGAAAATTTGCATGGATCGTTATAAATACAAAGTTCTATGGATCCTTTTCTCTTATTTTTGATATTGATGTTTGCTGCCTGACTAGATTTATGGGGGCATGCCCCATGTAGTGCGCGGGCCTCATGTGGCTAATGAGGGCCATGCCGATATAGGGATTTCCCCGTAGATTCCTCATGAAAATCCCATCAAAAAAACTGGTGATACTAAGACTTAAAGGGCAAACCTATCACATGTATACATTTACAATTAAATCTAGCTTGTAGGGACTCGATGAAGCAAATTCTTTTGAAAATACTCGCAAGGCGTTATATGCCCCTTCCTTGCCCTAGGGGGTAACCTCATAGGGCCTACAAGAGCTAGTGTGCCTACCCACTTAGGGACCGTTCCTGCATCCCCTAAAAATTCTAGTCGGGTGATAACCTAATCTAATATCTTTCTATCTATCTAACCTAATATCGTTATTATGATAAGTATGATAAGAATGACGCCACCACTGTGGTCGCGGGTGATGGCCGTTTAACATTCGGGAAAGATAAATAACGGCATTCGGCGGCCAACGATAATTACAGGGTGTTCGCATATTGCAGCCGTCGGCCATGCGCGTCTATCACCATTGCCGGCCCACGGCCTCCTATTATCCGGGGAGCGAACGAGCCGGTGGTGCAATCAACACAAACGGCACGAGCAATTTGCGGCGATGGCCTTTAAACAGGATCGGGCCACAGCCACCGCCGATACCGTGCACTCTTCTTCTCTCATGTCTGAGGTTTTGCTATTCTTATTATTGTTGTTACTGTTTTGGTTCGTTTTGTTCTTGTACCGCGTGTTCCCGTTTTGCCGTTGTGGCGATAAACTGGAAATTGGCAAAACCTCCATTCGAAATGACCGATCATTTCTTCGTCTTCTTTTTCTTCTTGATCTTATTGCTATTTCAACGTATCCAGGTTAAATAACGTCCCGAAAATTAATAGATGTGTTATGACCGTGAATTTACGATTTTTTTCTCATTACTTGTGCTGTAAGTGAACGAATAGGAGAACAGAGAACTCTACGGAAGTTTATAAAAAATAGGCGAGAAAGGTTAGTAGGACACCTTCTGAGGCATGAATATCTAGCCAGAGACATATTAGAGACAGAAACAGGAGTATGAGGTAGACCTAGATTAGATTACTGTTCGCAAATACGAGGGCGGTTCAATAAGTACCCGTGTTTGAAGACGGAGGACGTTCCTGAGGGAAATTGGTGTTGTCATCGTGTGCTGTCATCTATCAAACCACGCCAAAACGAATTTCAGACTGATTGATAGGTTACTTTGGATTTGGCAGCCATTCGACTGAGACGTGTTCCGTTATTTTCGCTAAGATGGAAAAAGAGCAGTATCGTTCAGTAACTCGCTTTTTGTTTTTGGATGGGAAGAAATGCGAGGAGATGAAAACAAAGTTAGATACTGTTTATGGAGACATTTCGCCATCTACGACCACAGTTAGATATTGCTTCAACGAATTTAAACGTGGGCAAAGATCCGTTTTTGATAGGAGCGACCAGGAAGCCTGGAAAACGTTGTTACCGAGGAAATCATTTTACGGATTTTTTTGGAAAAGGAAGAACGATGAATGGACAATACTACAGTGAGTTGTTGGACCGCTTCGACAAAAAATTGAAGGAGACACGAACGCATTTGACGGAAAAGAAGGTGCGTTTTCAATACGATAACGCACCGGCACATTCATCAGGAGTTGTTGCCGCCATAATGCATGAATTACGTTATGAATTTGCTGCCTCACACCCCGTACTCACTCGATTTGACTCCCTGCGACTTCATCTTGTTCCCTACCATGAAGAAATGACTAGCGAGAAAGAAATTTAGCTCAAACGAGGAAGTCATCGCAGAGACAGGGGGGATTTTGGAGAGTTCGACAAATCTTATTTTTTGGAGGGGTAAAAAAAATGGCAGGGTCGTTGGGAGAAGTGTATCTTTCTAAAAGGGAACTATATTGAAAACTAAAAAAAAAAAATTTTAAAGAAAAGGTGTCTTCATTTGTAACATGGGTACTTACTGAACCGCCCTCGTAGTTAAGGATGTTGGTTGTTCTATTTTAGGGAAATGCGAAGATTAGTTCAGGATAGGAAAGAGTGGAGGTACGTGTCCAACCAGTCTTAGAACTGACTTGTGCTTCTTGTCAAATTTCACCATTCTATAGGTCAACGGGAAGAACCCTATAGATTTTGATGCTCTTGCAAGTGTCACAAATATGGGTTCTTTTACGATTATATATTATGTTAGGGTTCTGTACCTCAATAGGAAAAGAGAAACCCTTATAAAATTAGTTTATCGTCCGTCTTGCGAAAACACCAAACTTCTAAGTCAACACAATCAAAAGATACGACCACTTATGTTGCATATTTAGACTATTACACGGGAATGAAAACCTATAGGGTACTTCCCGTTGATCTAGATTCTAGAATCTAGAAATTTGACATAAATTTGTAGTTACATCCCTATACTTATGTTGTGATTATACGTTTGGTAGATTGATTTTGGAGCGAATCTTAAAAGATACTCGAAAAAAGCGGGAATAATCTTCGGGACTCGATTCCCGTGACGGACCAAGTAATACAATACTTACTTACAAGTTTATATGGAACCTCTCGGTGCGTTGAATCAGATTCCTTTAAGGTTGAGGCTTTTTTTTTTAAATTTTGGTTTATTCTCAGCCGCCCTTGACATATGGGTGGTTCGATGTGCGAAATCCAAAACCCGGGACAAAGTTCCATAGGCGCCTATGCCATCTATACATGCATACAATATGAAAGTGCAACGGCATAAATAAAAGACGTGTTGAGATGCGGTCGATGCGGCTCGTTGACGTAATTTGAGGCCTCCACGATCACCGCCACCGACGAGATAACGAGGTAACCTTCCATCCACTAATAATAACACGACCGTTCGACGCCCGCAGTTTGTTATTTGCTTAGTGGGATTCTCTCGATTGGACCTGTCCATTTAAATCTCTCGTTCAACAGAACGTACGAACGGGCTAGACAAACACGAAAAAAGATTAAAAAGGACCATCGACGGACGAGGAGAACGAGGATCGCGCAATTAAATGGACATCGGTTCGCGCCATACCGGTTACGAGATGAAATTTGCGCCTTGTGCCTACAATGTAGAATGGTCACACTATAGCACAGGGCTAAAAACAATAAAAACGTATCAGGACACTTTAGGGATAGATAGATAAGGAAAGAGGGAATGTAAACGTTGAAGACAAAAAATTATAAGTCACTGATAGGGTTGCCACCTTTTCAGGCTTTACATAAAGTATTTCTCAGATAAAAGGTTAAAAAAAAAGTACTCGGCATAAAAATAAAGTATTTAATTTTTTGTTTTTAAAAACATATTTTTTGTTACATCTAGCAGCCAGTAACAAATTGCTGTCGCTCTTAAATACATTAATAGCCTCTAAACATGGTAAACAAAGATTTAAGTAAACTAAAAGTTCATTTTTAATTAGTTTTAATGAAGCTTTATTCCTGTCGTCCCGCCACTTTGCGTTCATAACAGAGAATACTCTTTCTGTAAATGCTGAAGTGGCCGGAACGGACAGCAAAAGTGACTCTACTTTGAACAGATTCGGGAAATCAGGTTGTTCCGTAAATATGACTTGCCATTTTTCTGTGCAATATTATTGATATAAAAGTACTCTGAATTTCGAATAATCGCTTACAAAATTACGATGTTTACTTAAGGCCTTAAATAAAGTATTTTTGCGTACTTTATGTGTCTTGTAAAGTATAACGTACTCACAGTCGAAATAGTGACAATACTTTATAATAAAGTATGGGTGACAACCCTAGTCACTGATTGTAAAGAAGCAGTAGAGGTATAAAACAAAGGATAGCGCAGGGTCGAGTCACCTTTAACAAAAATAAGTAGCTCAATTTAGAAATTCGAAAAAGATTGTTAAAGGTATATGTCTCAATCACGGCTCTATACGGTTGCAAAACGTGGAAAAGGTTAGAAGAGGTTGAAATGTGGTGAATTCTGAGGATGCCTTAAATAGAGAAAATTAGAAATGAGGACGCATTATAAAGGGTAGGGGAACGGAGAGCGCTATGGAGGTCAATAAGAAATGGACGAAATAGGTTAGTAGGACACCTTCTCAGGCATGAAGGTCTAGTCAGAGACGTATTAGAAGTAGAAACAGCAGTTAAAAGAGTAAAAGTAGAATTAGATCAGATTGCTCTTCACATTCTAGTTTTAGCGAAATGCGATGATTAGGTCAAGATCTGTCCTTAAAAGAATGAAGGTGCGTGTCCAACCAGTCTTAGAACTAATGACCTTATAATGACGATCATGATCAGATTAGTTTAACGGTAGGAAAAATTTGGTAAATGGTATCGTTTATACTTGAAATCTGAGTACCAGCTCCTTCTGAAGTTACAGAACACTACTTATTGTTAGACATCGTTACTGATGTCAACAAATCAAAGTTCAATATATGTATGTTAGACTCATTTGCCTAATTCGCTTATTAATCGAAATAAATACTGAGTTCCCGATAACGATCGGAGTAAAATGATCGGTTGCCGAAAATATATTCTATTTGGGAATATGTTTAAAGTGATTTATATGCGCATTGCGCGAACTAAGATTCGACAATTCGAGGGCTGAACAGTTCTTAACTGCAAAATCGGCGGAATCCATTTAAAAACTAAAAATGATCATCTTTCGAAGTATGTGTATTCATTATGGGATTTAGAGCTGAAGTAGATTCCAAAATGGAACATATTTTCGGCAATTGGTCATTTGGTTTTGGTCACATCGCGAACTGAGTCTAACATATATATCATCATCATCATAAAATCGTTAGTCCTAACAAAACTGGTTGAATCGTAGATCGCATACTAAACTAGCACCCTCATTAGGTAGATATCTCGAAAGCGCACAACAAAAACAACTTTTTGGAGTTTTGATCAAGACCACAAAAGCATCTCTCTCCTCTACATTTCTCATTCATCCGTGGCTAATAGTCGAAAATACGCACGTAATTCAATTACTCAAATCATCTCGGTGCTTTGTGTCACTCGTGAAAATACCCATTCAGCGTAAAAATGCTTTGGTCCCGCCCTGATGTTTCGAAATGTGATTATCCGCTATTTGGGAAGCAATCCCTTTAGCGAATGTTCGTGTCCGAGCTATTACGCCTTAATCCCGACGTCCACTGACGATGGATGACGTGTGATTAACGTTGTCGCAAAATAGCCCCATTCGACATGCCGACAAAGAGACCCGAACACAAAATATTTGTAAAGGTACTGAAAGACATTTTCTGGACATTATGTGCACCGGGCAACTAGTGGGTCGACCGTGTGGGCAGATGTCTCCTTGTGTGGCAAAATCACGACCAGGGACGTAACTCGTAATTTTATTCGGGGTTCTGAAGCCGAAGGGTTCGTCTGTCTGACGAACACTTATAACCGATATGAGATATCGACATAAAATTATAAAATAAAATGAGTATTAAACCTTTAATCCAAAAACAAAAAATTATTTTAAAATAACAAGAAAATAGAGCGGGGGTAAACAAAAAACTTTTTAAATGTCCTAAATACATGTCAAATATCATGGAAAAAAGAATAATTTGATAAATAGTCCTGACCAGGATCATCAAGATAAAACTAAAGTCATTAATTTTTGAGGTTAAACATACACTAAATTCTATCCTTTATTTGGATGAAAAGAAATTTTTCTATCCCTCGGAAGCAGTATTTTTATTCTGGATAAAAAGTACCCTATGTCACTTTCCATACTCCTGACAATGTGTGTACAAAATTTCGTGATAATTGATTGAGTAGTTAAGACGTGAAATGGTAACAAACTTACATTCGCTTTCATAATATTACTTAGGGTTGTGGAATTTGCAGACATAGACTCAATATTCACTTAATTTATATGAACAGAAGACAAGGAAGCTGCTAATTTATTTAAGTACTACTTATTTTCTATTAAGCCATTTCGATAGACAATAAACAGCCTCTAAGAACCTTTCTTCCTAATCTAAGACCTAGGCCTCGCTCTAATCAAAGCTGGTACTGAATTCAATATAAAATACTTTCGATTATCCTTTCGTATAGAAATAGTTTTGAATGATTTTTTGAGTCTCTCTACATTTAAAACTAATTATAAATATGTATAATTATATAACTATTTATTATCCTTTATTTCCCTGGCTTTAATTCGGTGCATAATCAAAATCAAACTAGGAATTTAAAGTTATTTATTATTCATGACATTTCGCCCTAGTTGTCGATTTTTTTCAAGGTGATATTTTCAAATAGTAAATAACTTTAAACCTCTAGTTTGGCTTTAATTTACACCTATTCATAACACCTAAAAAATGAAAATTCGTTCCGTCACTGTATAAATACCTACCAAATTTGTCCCATTTGTAAAGAAGACTTTCAAAAGGTAAACTGCATGAATGGCGAGTCCCACTCACTGTTATAAGGTACAAATTTATGGGTAACGAGGCCCTACACAACACACTGTTAGTTAAACCGAAAAGGACAAGATTCTTTTAGGTCTTAATTTGAAGTCTTATAAATGGCCTTAAGATTTCAGACTATTTACAAAATAATAGCGAAACATCCCACTTATATGAAGGACAATAAAATAATATTTGCAATTAAACAACAAAAATGAAGTTTTCATTGCTATTTTTTAATATCTTAAAATATATCTGAATCGAACATAGGGATAAGGGTTGTATTATCTTTTGAAGAATATGACATAAGGTGTAGGGAAATTTGTATAAATACCTTCAGATATCTTTTAATATAAATATTTAATAAAAAACACGCAAAAATAACATTTAATACAAACTACAACATGCGACAAAATATGCAATAGACAAACAGGAAGAAAAATACGACAACAGTACAAAGAACACATTAATAGCTATATAAAAGGTAAAATTATCTCAAATTACGCACAACATTTTATAGAAAACCAACATGGACCACGACCAATACAAAACATCCTTAAAATTATACATAAAGCGCCAAAGAGTAAAAAACTGAACATTTTAGAAAAAATGGAGATATACAAACGAAAAATAAAAAAGAACATAATAAACATACAAAAATACAACCAATCGGATACCATATTCTCATACCACTACGATACATATCAAACTAAATATAGGTAAATCTAGTCTGACGATGCCGAAAAGCGAAACAGCGGTCACTAAAAGAAATAATGAAAATCGTAATATGGAATATATAAAAAATAGTCAAATAATAATGTAATATAAGGAATTCCAATAAATTCAATTTAAAGTTTTTGAGGAGTCCTACGCTTTGTTCGAAACATTTTGGATTCGATTAGTTTAGAGCATTGTGTAATTTCTCAGTAATTTCTATCTTCGGTGAACGTTTTCTCTTTTCTATATAAAAGGGTTGGAAGTTCTGCCTTATTTGTCTTCTATATTGTATACTATTAAGTTATTTGCATTAAAAAAAACTCATAACTAACAACTAATGATCGACACACCAAATAAGTTTTTGCATGATTCCAAATTTTTTTTTATTAAAAACCATGTAAAAACTTACCTATTCCAGTTATTTACCCAAAAATTCCCTACGGTGGCTTTAACAAACGTTAGATTTAATTCTTTAATCTTACACATTGTTAAAACTAACATTGGATTCCATTAAAGTTATTTCATTTCTTTTTTTTTATTACATTATTTTGTGTCAATCAATAAAAATTTATTGGTCAATTCTGTTACCACGTCGTTTCTTCACACGATAAATATATCATCTTTAAAGGGTAGCTCGATCCAAAGATGATCAGATAGATATTTAATAGGCTATAAATTGAGTTTGACATCCGCATTTATTATTTCTTTCCACATCTTCATTGATGGACGATTAATTTCTACCATATTGGCGATTGTCTCTTTCAATGTCGGCGATGAGTGATGATTACCGAGGCCATCGCGGAATCCTTTTTATCTCACCACTAATATTTCCATTATTAATAATAATAATAAAACAATAAAATTATTATATACTTGTATTTACAGGGTGTTCCACCTGAGGCGGTTTCTTCCGTAACTCTGTTATTATACATTTAATAAAGAAAATGTTTTCATAAAAGTGGTCCGGAATCATATGGTGCATATACAGATTTTTTTTCAGTTCTACAGGGTGTTCAATTTCTTCTCTGGACGCTACCTAACTTCATGATTTTAAACGGAACAGACCCATATTAAAAGATACTGTGCGATGTTAACTAACCTTTTAAAATAACGAAGTTAAGGAGCGTCCAGGAAAAATGGAACACCCTGTACATGCACCATATGATTCCGAACCACTTTTATAAAAACATTTTTTTTATTAAACGTATAATAACAGATTTATGGGCGAATGCGACATAGGTGGAACGCCCTGTATGAATAAAGCCTTCGTACACTTGTTTCGAAAGGATTAAATCTTTACAAAAGTTCATCTTACTGAGGACAAAATGCCATCCGAAGTACAAGAAGTTCTTCCTATAATGTGTCCCAGGATAGGGATTCAATTTGTTTTTTATTTTTTGCTAACAAGAACTTGAAGACTTGTTGGTGTAGGTGGAGATATACATGAGGAATTAGCAATACAAACAGAACCTATGCCCATTGGGTATAGCACCTAAACATTATTTATTCGGACGATAATTTTCGCCCTAATTTAAATCTCATCTGTAGTTCCGCCCTGTATTTACGGAACGATTCGAAGAACTTGCGACCCACTCCCAACAATAATAATAATAATCATCACACTCATCAACTTCGTGTGGTCTTATAATCCAGATAAGGTTTTAAGTTAGTGTAAGAATTGCACCTGCAGTAATTAGGAATCAGAACTCTATTGTCGTAGATAAAGGAGGTATTACACCTTCTTTAAGTATTCAAAGCACTAATTTTATTAAAATTGTTTGTAAAAGTTTCACAAGAAAATCAAATAGAGCTCTATGGAATTGGACTAAACACTTACAACACTAAAACCCAAAACTCCACACGAAAGCGTTTAAATTAAATATCCTAAAACGCGTTTCATCTTCGGTTAGAGACGACCTCTGAGGACTATAGCTTGAGTGTCGAAACGTGTTTTGTATGGAATTTTGAGTTTTCCAGTAATGAAAAATAAATTTAGAAAAAAAAAACACTTGCATCGGCCGAGAATTGAAACCGAACTAGCTTAATTTGCAGCCGACCGACGATTCTACTGGACCATTTCCATTTGTTCAAAATTATAAGCACCGATTGTCTTACTTTTTTCCGAACACGACGCCAGTCTTTATTTGACATTTATTGTTTGACGTGCGGGTGAATTGTAAAATACATGGTACTATTCCGTCGTGCTTGTACAAATTCCGGAATTTGAATGAAATTCACGGCGAATTTTTATTATAGTGACCGTATGGCGGACTTTCTTCTTATCACAATTAATTCCACCAACGAACTGGTAGCCATTTCCGTATAATGTATAATAGTAACCGAATAGCAAAACTTTAAAAAACATTTTTAGTGCATGTTTTATGGTAACGTGCCTATCACGTTGAGGTTAGTTACTTCGGGATTCGTTTCAGCAAGCTGATATCCATATATTTAAGTGGACTTTGTTGGAGCATACGTAATCCTAAAATGTAGCATCGTACTACAGATGGCGTTTACCGCGCCATTTGTGGTATTTTCTAAACCGCGCTGTTAAGGCAGCAGGTAAAAGTTGGTCTGTGTTCTGTCGGAGCTGTCTGCGACTCGCTGATGAGATCCAAAAAGATCGAAATCACGATCCGCGTCTGGCAGTTTCGACAGAATACAGACCACTTCGAATTATTTTATTCGATTATGGTAACGTGCCTATCACTTTGAGGTTAACTACGCCGGGATTCGTTTCAGCAAGCTGATATCCATATATTTAAATGGACTTTGTTGGAGCATACGTAATCCTAAAATGTAGCATCGTACTACAGATGGCGTTTACCGCGCCATTTGTGGTATTTTCTATTTTTAGTGCAATTCAGTCAAATTTTTACAGAATGCAATAGAAAAACAGTTGTAAAAGGGATTCGGAAGCGTTTCTTTTGATCCGATTCGAGATCTTTGTTAGAAAAATGACGGTGGCCGCCTTTTCATTAGGCTTTGGGTGGCCGCACGGTGCGGCGGTCGGATTCGAAGCCGCAACTGAGGCGAGCGATAGAACCGAGTCAGTCAGTCGATCGACCATCGTTCGTCGCTTTCTTGTGTGTATGTATTCTTCGTCGAGCACCTTTTTGAGGTGATGCCGCGTGAAATTGGGCATTAATTATGTGATTCAATTTTTTTTTCTTGGCGCTCTTCCAACAGATCTTTGTAGGTAAACATAACAGATGGTACCGTGACCGAATAAAAAAAAGCCAATAATATAATAGTAAAATGTAAAGTATAACGTACTCACAGTCGAAATAGTGACAATACTTTATAATAAAGTATGGGTGACAACCCTAGTCACTGATTGTAAAGAAGCAGTAGAGGTATAAAACAAAGGATAGCGCAGGGTCGAGTCACCTTTAACAAAAATAAGTAGCTCAATTTAGAAATTCGAAAAAGATTGTTAAAGGTATATGTCTCAATCACGGCTCTATACGGTTGCAAAACGTGGAAAAGGTTAGAAGAGGTTGAAATGTGGTGAATTCTGAGGATGCCTTAAATAGAGAAAATTAGAAATGAGGACGCATTATAAAGGGTAGGGGAACGGAGAGCGCTATGGAGGTCAATAAGAAATGGACGAAATAGGTTAGTAGGACACCTTCTCAGGCATGAAGGTCTAGTCAGAGACGTATTAGAAGTAGAAACAGCAGTTAAAAGAGTAAAAGTAGAATTAGATCAGATTGCTCTTCACATTCTAGTTTTAGCGAAATGCGATGATTAGGTCAAGATCTGTCCTTAAAAGAATGAAGGTGCGTGTCCAACCAGTCTTAGAACTAATGACCTTATAATGACGATCATGATCAGATTAGTTTAACGGTAGGAAAAATTTGGTAAATGGTATCGTTTATACTTGAAATCTGAGTACCAGCTCCTTCTGAAGTTACAGAACACTACTTATTGTTAGACATCGTTACTGATGTCAACAAATCAAAGTTCAATATATGTATGTTAGACTCATTTGCCTAATTCGCTTATTAATCGAAATAAATACTGAGTTCCCGATAACGATCGGAGTAAAATGATCGGTTGCCGAAAATATATTCTATTTGGNAAAAGTAAAAATTTTTTTGATGATGGAGTCGACGAAGTTTTCTTCTAAAGTTAAATCAAATAAAAAGTTAATATGTTCAGTGAAAAGCTGCAATAGCACTTGAGACATCTTCACTCTTCATCTACATTAACTTCTTTCCAATAAAAACTAACCGTTTTATATATGTAAAAAATCACATATTGTGTTAATACTTATCATTTTATCGTAATTTAAAAACTTGGAAATTGCACGGTACACTATAGAAACTACGATAAATTTTCCCTAATCGGCGCCATGTTTTTAGGCTCCTCCCATTTGACGGATCCCAATATTCCAATTTTTTGAAGACTTAAACCGCCAAAAAGTATTGGATATGTAATTTTATAAAAAAAAAAGCTAGGTCCGCCCGTGTGGCACTTTAGATACGTCTCTCATCGGTTGATACTGCTCCATTGAATAATAAAAGGGCCGTATCTATGGCCTTCTTTAAATAGCAAAATTAAAACTGTGATATAATTTTTTTATTAAGTAAACTTTTTTGCATAGGTTTCATACCCTAAACCTTGAATTACAATAATGAGAAATGACAAAACCCCTTGTGCGTTTTGTTGTAGAAAGCACGTGTAACGAACCCCTTTTGCCCTTGCATGACGTTGCAATAAAAAACCATTTTATTTTAGTTGTTCGCAATGTATGTAATATAGGTACCTATACACCCTACGGGGTCATTTTACTTTGTGAAAAGGGCGAACTTCTGTGCCCTATTGTTTGTTTAACAAATGATCCTTTATTTGGAACCCTTAATCTTGATTTGAAACCGTTTGGCTATTATACAAGGGTGAGTTTAATTCCCCAGTGGAACAATTTAGATTGAGTTAGCTTTAGTTATGGCTCCGTAGTTCCCCCTTTTTGTGAATTACGCATTGCCTTTTGTTTAGTTAATTGACCGAAGGTAATAACGTCAACTGTTTAATCAAAATGTTCGTAAAATCCAATAAAATTGCTTATTGAGATTCAAATCATCCGGAAGATAATGGTCAAGGTCATCACTTGATTTCACCTTCGGCAGCATTTACAACTTTTGCCTAAAATTTTTTCCGAAATAATAAGGACCAATCAAGATACATGAACTGATGCGTCCTGGAGTTACTTCCTAACATTTCGCTAGCACGAGTGGCGAACTTCTTCAGAGGTCCACATCCAGCATCGGATATAGACACAAATCAGGACAACATCAGTTCACTAACTGGGTGCGAACGATACATATTTCATGTTTTTTGCAATAATTCTTATCTACTTCATCCCTATCCACCCCCAACCCCCCTGTTCCACATTTTGTTCTAACATATATGTACTCGTCCTTCGGGAATTCAATTAAAGTATTAAACTTACAGCTTTACAATTCCATAAAAAAATCGTGTCCAAATAGAAAAGAGTCTTACCAAATTGACGAAATCTTGGAATGTTATGGCAGGTGTTGTGGCCGACCTCGCTTTGTCCAACAAGATCTCTCTTTTTCCTGAACCCACCCTCTGTCGAAACTCTGGTTGATCCAGTGCCACTATCAAATCGGGCCACGGTATTTCCCCAAACCCTTCCTTATCATACTATAAGGGAGAACAAATAAGTGAAACAACATATGCTACGAAGACATTCATGGCCACGATTGGTTGATTGATTGATTACCTTATCAAATAACTGTCTCCATTGCTAAAACAAAAAGAAAACACCAATTCTAGATTGTAGGTATTATTGATGTACTGAAGATGCTAACAAAAAACTGACTAAAATCCATAAACTAATACAAAGTAACTTTAATTTCTTACTTATACTGAATGTACAGTGGACAGTGGGCGCGGCGGAAAAGAAAAGGTTAGAAACGTTCGAAATGTGGTGTTATAGGCGGATGATGAGGATATCGTGGGTAGAAAAGGTTAGAAATGAAGAGGTATTGGAAAGAATAGGAGAACAGAGGACTCTATGGAAG